>NW_022475073.1:26817-215175 GCF_009193445.1 Aspergillus pseudotamarii | reverse complement strand
AAAAAAAAAAAAAAAGAGAGAGAGAGAGAGAAAGAAATAGAGGGGGAAAAAACCGGCTGATGGAGATAAGTAGAGGGATGGATCTCCTAGATACGAGTGGAGTACCAGTAATAATATTGAGGGACCTAAGGAATGGTTTAATCAAAAAGCAATGAGATAAACAAATAGATACATTGGGGAAATATGCTCAAAGAACAAGTGGTCACGATTTGAATGTAATGGAGAGATACCTAGAACTTTAAGAAACAAAAAGAAGACGGAACATTGCTGAGAAGGAAAAGAGATCCGCAGCCGTGACGTCGATCTGCGACAGAATAGATAGTCGAGTCGATCAGATGGTTGTCCATCTCACTTCCTTCCTCTTTTACGCTCTCTGTCGTGGAGTCGTAATCTTACCCGGCCATCTCCCCACAGTGGATTGACTATACTACTATCGTCTTAGCAAGTGACCAGCCCGGCCTTTCTCTAAGATACTGTACAATACAGGGAACAAGGACCCAGCCACGGATTTTTATTGAACCCGGCCAGTTCCTCATCAGTCGAATAGAAAAAGTAAATACTAACCCTCACCAAAGCAATAGCAGTGTACGGCGTAGGTAGGTAATCCTCTCGGCTCACCGCAACTACTTACCTACATCACAATGAGAGAACCCGTATATACTAGGGAGTAGTAGGCTAGGTCGACCGATTAGCAGGCCGATTGAGAGAACTTTGCACCGCCACGAAAGAAATGCTAGCTGCGCCACATGCAGTCATCGCCGGTGTGCTATGTACTTCTGTTCGTACTTGTACTCCGTACTGAGTTCTTCGGTGCCTGGACTACCAGTAGTAATATTACCTTGGGACAGCCCTGCCAAGCAACTGCTATTCACTCCAAACCAGTGACCGATTATCCACTTAGTAAGGAGACTAGCATGCAGGAGGGTGGAACCCATCAACACAGTAGTGTTCCCCCTTTCCCGATCCTCGGAACAATCGCGACAGTGGTTTGTCATTCATGATTCGCTCAATTCCTTAAGCGTGATTGATAGTATCATCCACTTTCACGTGGTTCAAGTTCCATACTACTACGAGTAGGTAGAAGGTCAAGTACACTGAGTGTCACTGCAGCAAATAATTGCTCGAGGACTGAGGAGATTGCACGATTCGGAAATATTTCCGATCTGAGACTGAAAACCAAGAAAATTGCGCCAGTGCCAGGTTACACGTGGCATGCAGTAAAAGCTGTGGTTTGGTACATACTGTGCAGATGACACAACAACTGCTTCGTTTACCGTAGAGAAGCTGTATGCTACTACTTACTACATCATCATCGACATACTATGTATAGATATACCTCAAGATAAACCCTAATTGAACTGCCATGTGACAGATCCCCCCTACGTCAAGCTTCCTGTATGTACTATGTACATTAATAGGCCAATACCACTTCTATTTCGTCCTTGGATCTATACTGTGTAAATGCAACTGTCTTGCTGGCCTTCCCATTCAACCTTATTCAGCTTTGACCTAGGATCTGCACGGTCTTCGCACTACCACCCGTGTTTTGCCACAGGTTTGCTCATCAATTCGATTTAAAATCTTAAGCAGCATTGACTGCTATATGTCTCACAAAAGACAGACGTAAGTTATCAATGCCAACTGACTCCATATGAAATTTTTACTCGATCGTCTTCCATTATCGCCCACCCTATCTATCCTACAGCCGCCACAGACAAAAGGGGGGCTGGGGAAAATTATGCCGAAAAAAAAAATAATTCAAAAAAAATGAAAAATTAAATTACTCCGGAATAGTACCCACGGCCAGACCAACCTCTAGGAACTAAGGTAGTCAAGTCGCTACCAAGACATCCCAACTCACACAATTTTTACTCAGTACGATCCTAGCGCAACCCATAATCGACTCACGCAATAATCCATGGTTCGTTAGTGTGGGCCAGACACGCTGATCGCACAAACACGTTGGGTCGTTCTCCTTCAACCAAATAACCAGACCGACTTGCATAATGACTGCATTTTCGCAGTGAACTAAAATGCCGCCTAGTGGAGGATGTATGTCATTCTTGGGAAAGGTGTACGTACGACTCCGATCTGTGAACCTCTAGTCTACCAAAAATCAAATGTTGAAATTTTTTTCGGCCTATCTCTGGTCGTGGAAATCGATCCGGGATTCTGAGACCCTTATTCCTTCTTTCTTTCTTTCTTTTTTTTTTTTTTTTTTTTGTGGTAGAATCTGTCTTTCAAATGGGTCGGTCGTGACTCGTAACACATTTGTTTTCTCAGCTACTAGACGTGCGGCTGAGAGGTTCAGTCAGCAGCCAAGCCCTAAGAAGGGTTGGCACTCTGATTAGGCGCACCTACTATCAGTTCCTTGTCTGGTAATATACACGGGTTGACGTGTAATTCCACTTGTTAATGATCGGCCTATCCGGAAATTTTGTTGGTTGTCCTTGAATCAAGTCGGGGACATTGACCAATGATTCTAGATATATCTTGTTACTGTATAATTCTCCCAAAGTGACGACTCGTAGAATTAGGGCAAAGTAGGGATAATACACTTGTAAAGAACAGTCACAAAAAAAAAAAAAAAAAAAAAAAAAAAAAAAAAAAAAAAAAAAAAAAAAAAAAAAAAAAAAAAAAAAAAAAAAAGGAAGAAAAAAGAAGAAAAAAGGAAGGGAAGAAGAGCAAGGGCAATGGTTAAGGTTCTCTTCATCAGCAAAAGTATATCAAATGCATATTTATATATTCGGCACTGGTATGGTATGAGGCCACACCACACTAAAATTTTAAACGTCTATTAAAGATGTATATCTACATTCGCACGGCATTGTCAAAGAATGGGCCGAATTTACCCTTCCCTTCAATATTTCCTACGAAAGCTAACACTAATACTACTATGGTTACCGATCACCCACGATGCAAGCAAAATCGCATGGGACAATTATCTGCACGCAAAAGTTTCGCAGGCCATAACAGGCCATAACAGGATATACTGCTGTTCGACATGTATTGAAAATATGAGATAGAAACTGGCTCATCACTCCAAATTATCTAGGGGCTATTTCTGACTTATATACCCTAGCTAGGCTTTCCTATTCACTATCTCTCTGCTCCTGATCCCTTTATTTGCCTGATTTTACCGCCGGGCGCTGTGGAGATTTTGCCTAAAACGGCAGGGTAGTGAATACTCAGGCACCTACTTAGGCGCAACATGAATGCAGATAAGGCATTCCAGTGGAACATAATCAAGATAGGACAATATACCACTATGATTGAAATATAGCTGAAAATGCATCAATTCATAAGCTGGCCTTCATTTTAGTCGAAAACAGATTACTGTCGTATCAATTCATCCCATCGTACTTATCCCCTTACAGCCACGGGTTTTCGTTTACCGTCCCATGCGAATGACACCAGCAGCCATCAGTTTTTGGATCTTAAGGCGGACCTGTGCATTCTTCATGTGTTCCTGCAGAGCAGCAGGGTCGCTCTTGGCCTGCTGCAGAATGCTCTGCATAACTGGATCCTGAAGGATAGCCATGATCTGTCGAGGGTTAGTATAATCTAAAGTTGGCAAACACAGTTGGCACCACTTACGTCTGGGTCATTCTGGATTCTCTCCATGGTCTGCTGTTCGGTCTCGCCAGCACGAGAGCTGAATTGAGCCTCCAAACACTTCTGCTGTTGCTGATCGATCTCACGGGCATGGGTTCCATCATCATTCTCCTGCGCTTCAGTGCAAGCATCCAAAGCCTTGTTGTATTCCTTCATAGCCATCAGAGCCTGTGCCTTGCGCATGTAAGCACGGATGAACTTGGCATCACGGCTGATTGCCTCGTCGCAGTCCTGAACAGCCTGAGGGAAGGCCATAAGCTTGATGAGAGCTGCGGCACGGTTGGAGAAACCTCGGGGATCCTGGGGAGCACGCTTCGTCATCTCAGTGAAGGCGTCGACAGCGCCAGGCCAGTCAGCCTCCTGGAACTTCTTTTGGCCAAGCTCACGAGCCTTCTCAGCCTCAACTGGGTCGATATAGGCTTCCTTCTCAGTTTTAGCCTTGGTCTTTTCTGCGTTGCGGAGTTTTGTAAGGGCGTCGGGGGTTCGGTGTTCGGTGAGCGACTTGTTATAGTATTCAATTGCCTGAGTGAGATCGCCAAGTTTCTCATATGCTGTGCCGATTCTTGTGTAAGACTTGGCCATGGTTTTGAAGTCAGCCCTAACTTCACGGCCTTCTTCAATGGCCTTTTGGCAAATCTCAATAGCACCTTGAAGATCACCCTTCTCGAACTTAGCGGCGCCAATGTTGTTGAGATATGTGATATCCTTGTTCAGCTCCCAGGCCTTCTCGTAGTGCTGAACGGCCTCATCGAACTGCTTCTTTTTGTAGAAGTCGTTACCAATCTTCTTTTCGGCATCTCCCGCCTCTTGAGCCTTCTTCTTTGCGATTGCCTCCTCATCCTCAGGCTCGGGCTCACGCTGAGGTTCGGGTTCCTTCTTTGCCCCAGAGGCGGTGGGACGGACATCAGGCATTGGCACGTCTTCTTGGGGTTCCGCGGCACTAGAGGAGGCAGCGCCTTCCGGAGGAGCACCGAAGCTCATGTCAATGCCCAGCAGAACACTCATGACCTGCAAAAAGCGGGGATCCTTGATCTCTTCACCGACACTATTCGGATTCTGCTTGATGCGCTGCAGTTTAGCCATGAATTCGCCATCTGCCAAGAGAGGAGAGGTCTTTGGGTTGCTGGCCAGCTTCTGGAAAAGCTGAGGGTCGTTGAAAATACCACCAAGTCCGCCCAGAGGATCACCAGTGACACCGTCTGCCTGAGCTTCAGCATCAATAGCCCTCTTGACGGCATTCATACCGGACTTAGCCTGGTCGTTTCCGGGCTCGATTTTGAGGGCCTCTTCGTACGCATCGTGAGCAGCCACTACAAGTCTGTTAGTGACACTTGATGATGAAGCAACCCAAGTCAAGCCATCACTCACGAAGGTCTCCAAGACCGCGATAGGCAGCTCCCTTACGCTGCCAGCCTTTGGACCAATCTGGCTTGATTTCCGTAGCCTTGTTGGCATCTTCGAGAGCTTTCTCGTATTCGGATTGGGCAGAGTACACTGCAGAACGGTTGGAGTAAAGGATGTGGTTCTCGGGCTCGATTGCGATAGCCTGGGTGAATTTGTCACTGTGAAGCGATGTGAGTACGACAACGTAAGGTAAAGCGGGGTAAAATCCATACATAGCGGTAGGATAGTCCTTTGCAGAGAAGGCCTTGTTGCCCTCTGCCTTCAGAGCGTCAGCCATGCTGTCAGGGTTCAGTAGCGGTTGGGTTGAAGTGAAATGGAAAAGATGTGCCGGTTGAAATCAACTCCAGTTGAGATCGACTGCTGACGGGGGAAGCTGCGGCAGTTAATGAGCTCTGCGGAGCTTCTCGAAATTTCCGAGAAGAATTGGGTGCCTCAGGCAGGGATGAATTGGATGAGTCGGAGCTCTGATGCGCTAGACCGTTCTAGGCAGCTGCTCCCCGCTACGGGCAAAAAGGGAATGGAAAAGCCGTCAAAAACATCTTTTTCTACCGCTGTCGCACTCGCCAAGTTCTCCTCTCACAGGCTCTTTTTCAACCCGGTCGGGTATTCTTTGGCACTCCTTGGTATAGATAGACGCTGGTCTAATATGCATCTCTGAATATGCCCTTTCATAAGCCTTATCGGTGATTGCACTTGTCTGTTGACTCGGTTTCATCTCGTTGAAAATGACATCCGCGGGGGCCTCCGGCGCCTCAGTGACTGAGCTCGCCTCTAAGCTCTACGAACATTGCCTGAACAACTACCCTCCTGACCAACTCTTCTACCAGCAGGACTTACTTGGTCTGGGCATAGTCCCCAAGTCGGACCTTGCGCTTCTGTTGCGATGCACCCAATCGCTCGTTGATCAGAAATTGTTTCGCCTTCTCCAGGGCAAAAATGACCGATTGGCTTGGAAGATCATCTCACGGGAAGATGCTGAAAAGTATGCCATTATTCTCTAGGGTTTTTCGGGCGACCTCCCACATGATAGGCTAACATGATAATTTTACTGTCAGACTTCAGAACCTGAGCCCGGACGAAAGTTTGGTATACAATGTGATCCACTCTACTGGTCGCAACGGTATCTGGGTCCGTGCGATCGGAACTCGAACCGGTTTACACAAGTCTATATTAGACCGTTGCCTTAAATCCTTGGAGGGAAAGAACTATATCAAGAGCGTACACAATGTCAAATTCCCAAGTCGGAAAATGTACATGTTGGCGGGCCTTGCCCCCAGTGAGGATGTTACCGGTGGCGCATGGTTCACTGACGGAGTACTCGATGAGAATTTCATCAACACTGTCGCTGGGTATATTGAGTACACAGTGAGCAGAAAGAGTTGGTTTGAAGTTCCAAATGCAGACGCGCCTCGAACCAAGCGCATGAAAACTAGCGATGGTAGCGTGTCTGTCAAACAAGAGTCTGGACAGAAAACATTTATTCCTTTTCCGGCTGGTTACCGTGGCTATCCAACCGTATCGATGCTCACAGGTGCAGTTAACGAGAGTGGAATTACTCCCGTTCGTTTGGGTGAAGAGAGTATAACACAGCTCCTTGATATGCTCTGTTACGATGGTAAGCTGGTGGCCTTGAACAACGGGGAGATGTACAAGTCGGTCAAAAATCCGGAAGCTGTTAAGCAGTCGCAAGCGCGCAAGCCCGCAGGCGAGGATAAGGGTATCGAAGACCGGCTGGTAACCAACGGCATGACAGAGGCACCTTGCGGTACCTGCCCAGTGTTTAAACTTTGCGCTCCTGGAGGAGCCGTGAGCCCAGAAAGCTGCGAATACTTTGACCCTTGGCTGGAAAAGGCTCTCGGGTTTTAGGTTCCGTTGACTCTATGTCCTCTTGTTATTTTCTTTTTTATTTATGTACAATGAGCGCAACGGCGCCAGTCATGTTTGCTTGCATAGCGATGGCGTTTCACGAATCTTGGGATTGGCTATGGTCGAGGCCTATCTTTTCTCTTGCGGGGAATTTACGGCCTAAAAGTGCAATTGGGATACGGATGGTTCGGTTCTAACAGAAGCTATCGGTTTGCTTCATTTCGTGGCCTAATCTTTGTACCTTATGAAACGGCGGAAGGCTGAATATCTACAAGAGCTATTGAATTGCTCAATCGAATGAGATGACAATCAATTTAAAAAAAAATTATAACAGGCTAAATATCAAGGTAAACTAGAGGGTATGATCAACTATTTAACTTGGCTGCACACTGAGGACAAAACCATGTGCCTACAGGCTCCCTGGTCAAACCGACGCACTTCCAGTGAAACCACTCAAATTCGCAATTTTCGTTATCGCAAGCAACCATGTCGCCATGGCTAACGCTGCGACAAGTACAATAGACCTTGGTGTCTTCGTTGCCCTCGTCTTCTTCCTCTTCTTCCATGTCATCATCTCCACGCCGGGCATCGCTGTTGTTCTCGGAATCTGAGACATCAGCGCTGCTGAGCATCGAATCATCCTCGTCTTCATCGCCGCCGGGGGCAGAAGGCGATTTCTTTGTAGTAAGCTTGATACGGCCACTGGCGCTGGAGGACCGTTTAGTTGATTTGCCATTCAGTCCAGATGATGCCTTGATCTTTTTCAATTGTTGGTGAGGTGCAACCTTCTTGGTCAAAGCCTTTTTCGTTGTGCTTGATGAGCGTGGCCCGGCACTACCAGCACGACTAGAGGCTGGTGTACCTCCTTTGGGTGTGCCGGGACCTAAAGAGGATTGTCGGAGATTCGACGATGCTGCTGGCAGCGTTCCTAGTGAAGGGTTCAAACGCCGTCGCTTGTTCTCCACAGCGCCAGCTGATGATTCGCGTTGTCGTTGGTGAAAATGAGCTGTGCCACCGGCGGGGGTTGCGGGAGCTGAGCTTCGCGCAGCAGTCGGAGAGCCTAGGGCAGCCACACCCGCTGATCGGGCCAGAGATTGATTGAGTCTCTGAGTGGCGCCTATTATAACGTTGGCGTTCCCGGACGTAGGATGTAGGGGAGAGTTGTATGAATTGGAGTCGGAGGCGGAGTCGGGAAAAAAGATCTTTGGGGGGTCTCGGTATTGGTCGCTGTTGTTGAAGAGAGAGGGCAAGGGAGGATCGCTTGAAAGAATACCGTCATTCTGCAAGTCACGAATTTTGATATCCAGTTTCTTGATTTGCCGGTCTAACAAGACGCAGGCTTTCTCACTCAATTGTATCTTCTCATCCTGTAGCTGTTGCGATTTGTCAAGATTCTGTAGTATGACCTTTCCGTATTGCTCTTCTTTGGGATTCGGCGTCAGACTGCCATTCATTTTGATGAATTTTTGTAAGCTATTATCTCTCGAATTGATCGTAGTGCGACATTCTTGGATGGTTTTGTCTTTGGCCTGGATCTCTTCCATCAAGTGGTTGATTTCCGCTGGCAGATTCGCAACATCATGAACGAATTGCTCTAGCACGGATGCACAGTCCTCAGCGCCGTGCGCCATATCAATGTAGTTCTCAAGCGACCTTAATTAAGATGCGCCACTGATGTTGAAGTGGTTCGGGCTAGTCGGAGTTTCTGATGTAGTTAGTTTTAGAAGCAGACGCCTCGTTTGTTTGTATAAAATAGGGACATAAGCGAGCACCTGTCGTAATCGCAACTGGCAGAACGCGGGAAAAAAGCGTGGAGGTTGAACAAGCAACAAGCGTTGGCTGATAATGGATAAGGTGCCTACGGGGCAACTGTCTCGACCGGAACAATAAGACTCCCGATGTGCCTAAGAACAAACTCTGCACAGCCACATGATCGTATGCATTAGCCACAATTCTCTTATCAAACTGGCGGGGCAGTCATTGCCCTACAAATAAGGCAACAACTGGTGATAACTAGATCTTGATACATTTTCCATGACAACACACTTGTCTGATGAATATCTTTCAAAGATATTTGGCCTACTTCTTCAAGTTGCCTTACCTAAGAAGGCAGCGGCTGCCGAGGAGCCGATTCAAATGACCTAGAAATCTACCCAAGACATTGCAGCGCAAGAAAGCGGTGAGTAACACCACGTGACTATTCAATTCTCGACCAATAAGAACCCATATCCTTTCGCGCAGCCTCCTATAATGCTACTACTAGTGGTACTACTACTGTAGCTTCGCTTCGCTCAGCTGCGCAATCAGTACAACCACCCAGTAACACTAATACATTGCTTGGCAAGAGGTTGATTCGCAGTGCAATAGGCCAGTAATTAACAATTAAAGCCCCCCGCAGCATGACGAATATTATTTATACAATGCAAACAGTACAAACACCATCTTTTTAGTAGTTCCCCGCAGCAATGTAATATGACTGTTTTCAGCTCCTGATAAACTTCTTTACTACACAATTTCTTTCCTTTGGCTGGGGCTTGTAACCCATTGAATTGAATCTTGTGCATTACATCCACCTAGTACTTATAGCCACCGCAGCTAGTACCCCTATAGAGGTCTCGATAAGTCATAATGGGCAAAGAAGGTTCCCCTCCAATTCCCGAGGGCATTAGCTCTCTTCTTGATACCGATTTGTACAAGTTGACGATGCAATGTGCCGTTCTGAAGTACTTCCCTGATGTCCGTGAGTATATCTCGGGTTTTCTGTGGTATGTTTGAATTCCCTAACGAGTTGTACTACATAGACGTGACTTACGGGTTCACGAACCGTACTCCGCATATGAAGTTAACGCGCGGGGCCCACAAATGGCTCCTGAAGCAAATGGACAGTATGTATGGCCTTACTGAATGACTGTGCGAGCGTCGGGATGACCATAGTCTCTGGTAGGACTTGCCAACATTCGAATCACGGAAGAAGAGATTAAATTCTTGAAGACTCGATGTCCATACTTCAACGATGCTTACCTGGATTTCCTGACCACGTTCAAACTCAAGCCTTCTGAACAGATTGAAATCAAGTTTACTCCCGTGAACGATACCGGCAGCGACAGTGACATGGGTGACGTCGAGTATCTGGTCAAAGGTCTTTGGGTTGACACGATTCTGTACGAGATCCCGCTGTTAGCGTTGACGAGCGAGGCATACTTTATGTTCAGCGATAAGGACTGGGATTACAGTTGCCAAGAGGAGAAGGCATATCGGAAAGGATGCACGCTGCTTGAGAACGGTTGTATCTTCTCTGAGTTCGGATCGAGACGACGCCGTGATTACCATACCCACGACCTGGTGATGACTGGGCTGATGAAGGCTGCTGAGGAGGGAAAGCGGCAAGGGTGGAGGGGTAAATTCACAGGGTCAAGTAATGTTCACTTTGCTATGAAGTATGATGTCGAGCCTGTCGGCACGGTGGCGCATGAATGGTATATGACCATTGCTGCCATTACGGATGATTATGAGAACGCTAACGAGACGGCCCTGCGGTACTGGATTGGCTGCTTTGGAAAAGGGGTACGTTAAAATCACCTTTGAGATCTGCAAGAGACTGACCTTGACAAGGTTCTGGGTATCGCCTTGACGGACACATTCGGCACCCCCGCCTTTCTGGATGCATTTCGGAAGCCAATTCCTCCATTTACCTCCGCAGGAGCTGGTGCAGTCAGCACCTCGGCTTCTGGACCTGCTACAACCAGCGAGTCGACTGTTCAAAGTGAGGCGGAGACCAAGGCCCCGATCACTGCACCACTTCATTACAGTGACGCTCAGACCTCCAATGAAACTTATGCTCAAGCCTATACCGGGGTGCGCCAGGACTCTGGCGATCCCGTGTACTTCGTAAAGATGGTGCGAGATTTCTACGATAAGGAAGGCGTCACGGAGAAAAAGACTATGGTGTTCTCTGACTCTCTCAACATCGAGCATTGTCTCGAGTACAAGGTCATTGCGGAGGAAGCTGGATTCCAGCCTGTCTTTGGCGTTGGTACATTCTTTACCAGTAAGTACTAATCTCAAATACACTCTAAAAGCACTGGGCTAAATATAGGCAGACGACTTTACAAATAAATCAAATGACGAAAAGTCCAAGCCGCTCAATATCGTCATCAAGATCTCTACAGCAAATGGTCGCCCGGCTGTCAAGCTCAGTGACAACATGGGCAAGAATACGGGAGACAAACAGAAAGTCCAGGAAGTGAAGAAGAAGCTCGGCTACGTCGAACACGAATGGGAAGAAGGTGACGAGAGCAACCGTTGGTCTAAGCGCTAGCTGCCTAGACGTTAAGACCCGAGTGCCAAATAGAGGACGGTCACCGGCTGTAATATGTCATTTTCATAGAGATACTCTACATAGATGGAGGACTGGTTTATAACTATGAATTTATATTGAAACAGAAGAGGATTTTCCGTTTTAGTTGGTTGGATATTGTGCTGAATTGATCAAACGCATCACTCGCTTCCGCAATAAAAGCAGGGTATCGCTGATGAATAATCACGACTATATGAGAACAGGATGATGAAGCTATACAAGCTGGACAGATATATGTATAAGAAGTAATAAAAACACACGCTTCATCCTAAAACATCTCGTCACCAGAGTTCAGCCCCAGGTCTTTATCCAAATCACCTGTGATTTCCTCCTTCCTAGGAGCATTTGAGCTTTCCGCCTGTTTATCCGAGAACGAGAAGAAATCTCTGCTGTGGTCCTCTAGCGTGGAGCTAGAAAAGTCAATCTTGAAATCTGCTCCTCGTAAGAAATCCTCTGCCCAGTCGATATCAATATCCGGATGGCTTGACGGCTGGAAGAGCGGGAATTCGGTGTTGTTTGAGTCTATATCGAGAAAGCTTGACGGATTGAATGTGGGGTCAGGTAGAGGAGAATGAGAGTTGAAGGCGGAGTTAAAGTGATCGTCAAAGTCGTTCGTAGGCGTAAGGTAATCTGGCTTAGCCTTAGATGGAGATGCACTAGTCTTGTTGGCTGCTGTACTGATTACAACGCTGTTCCGCTTCGACCTTTGATCGGCGGGGCAGGGCTTGGGATGCTCTGAACTAGGGTTGTTTGGCTTATTCGCAGGTTCTGGCTCCATCGGCGAGATCCAATGCTCTGATGTTTGGTCTTCACTTGGGGATAATGTCTGTATAGTGGCAACATCGCTCCCCCTCCGATATGGCTCGGCGGGTTGTGGCTGGCTTAGATTGATACTGTTGGATTGCATGATTTGGAGTAATGTACTCGCACTGTCTGACTGGACTCTAACGGCGGCTTCGATGTTGGCAACTTCCATATCTGCGGCTGGATATAGCTCCTTCAACCCCTGCAAAACCTGGACACACCGGTGGAAGTTACGTATGCTGGCTTCTCGCACCGTAGGATTATCAGACATTGAGTTAGCCAGGTGTAGCACAGTAGCTGGTATGATGACTGTCACGCCGGACTGGGGCAAAAATCGAGTGAGGTTCAGCTGGTTCAGGCCTTGGATGATATGTGTAATCCCTATAGCTGCATCGTGCATCTTTGACCGTGCAGTATTGGTCAGTTCGATTCGTGATTTACTCTGACCCTTGTTGGACCCATACGCCCACGGTCGATATAAAGCACTTATAGTAGCATGATACAGCATTCTAACCATCGCACCGTGGAGAAGTAAGACATCTTCTCCATCGTTAAAGTTTGTTTTTGAAGCAGGAATGAACTGGGCGTCCTTCGGGAGGGAGTTGACCCACGAGTCGAGTCGTTGACTGCATCGAGCCAACTCCGATTCCGAAGCCTGCCTAGGGGCTAGAGTAATAGTGGTCCGATTAGTTATACCGAACAGGCGCTGCGACGGAGAGTACTGGGCGAAGAGCACGCGACCGATGCATTGACAAAGTTTAGCTTTCTCCATGAACATGGTTGCTAGACGCTTCTGATGGGACGGGTCTTCCAGCTGGCGGCAATGGAACATATTGATAACGGATGGATGAAAGGATTCGTACTCAAAATCGTCTAGTCTCAACATTGGAACGTTGCTGGTTCCTTCATTGACTTGCGTAGGTCGTCTCATGCCCAAGGAGATGAGACGGTCCCGGGAATATAGGCTCCACCACAGACGTATTCTTAATCGTTTGGTTTTGAGGTCCATTGTGGGGGATGTAGTAGGGTCGCGGTTTAATCCGATTGAATGAGCTTGGGTATTGCAAACTCCAATCCAGTCCCATATGTCTCTCTGTGGATGATTTACGTGATCGGTCCAGTATGTCATCAATAGTAGAGTTTGCAAGATGGCTATTCGGTCTTCTTCGCAATCAAGGGAATAAAGGAGCTGCTTCTCGGTTAGCTCCAGAGGGTAGATATACGCTCTGTTGTACTTACTCTTAGTCGCGTGTAGAACGCGCTCCGCGCAATTTTTCTAGTCGCATACCCAGCATCTTGCAAGTGTTTAAGATCCACGAAGGCCGTTGCCACAAACATCACCGCCTGAAATAGTAGAAGGCTGATATTACCGTTTGGATCGTTCTCCGCGACACACCTTAGGAAGTCTTGCAGGTTCAACACTGGCATAAAACTATGTACCCATTTGATATAGCATCGCAGTAACTCATTGCGCAACCCGCTCTCTGGAATCGAGAGAGCTCCACGAAAACGTAGAAACTCTAGGTCTTCCGGGGAAATGTGAGAAGGAAGGGGCTTCAGAAACCTTGGCTCTTCATCAAGAATGGCAATAAGAGGATCGAAATCTGGATCTATCAGGTCCTGCACAGCAGCTACCATGTTTTCAAGTGGCAGAGACGGCCGAACTGCCCGGTTTCCTAGAGTCCGCCATGTCGGAGGCGGTTTAGAGTCTTGTAGCCAGGGCGTACGCGCATCGTACCCCAGCGAGTTTCGTTTCGCCACAGGTTCACCGTGACCTATGCCTGTGTCTGACGCAGTGCGCTTCGTGGTTATCATGATGAAAGTAATTATGTAGATAAGCTGCTACTGCAGCTGTGCGGGAAGGGGAACCAGCATCAAAAAAAAAAAAAATTCAGCTATAGACTGAACCGGAATTGTATTCGCACAATTACAACATGAAAGTTGATAGCGATCTCCCCGGCAGTTGAGGGCGGTGTTCCGGAGGTTCCCCGTGTGGGGTAGCTGTGGGCTTTTCCCCGCTATCTCAAGTATTGGGAAGTTTTTAAGTGGCCAGACATCGTGTGGCTTCATTGGCGGATGGTCAGACCAGTGATCTTGAGGCGTTGGTTTAGCACATTGACATGCCGTGTCTCAAAGGAAGAGAATGGGAGAGTCTGGCTGTTATCGGATCTTGAGATCGGGTACTAGTCCATTGTACATGTGACTATGCACAGTACAACTTACAGTACACTTGCATCACGGTGCCTGAGGTATCAAGTACTGATTTGGTTTTATTATTCCGAAACTCGCTCCGATGCCTTTTTATAGCGCTGCAGCATTTTGATGATTTCGCTGCTATGAGTAGAGCCCTTGCAAATACCTTCATCTTTGAATCTACAAATTTAGAATCTCTCTAACAGCTGTGGATACTCTATTCTGTATTCAAGATGAGGCTAGTCTTTGTATTGGAGTAGCTCATCGTTGAGTTCCAATCTAATTTCGAACACATCGATCATATTAGGACGGAGTATTCGAAAAGTCTTTCCCATAAGAGTTTGGATCAAACTCGGAAGGATGTCATGTCGTATTGGGTTTTCATGTTCTTTTCAGACATATCGGAGATGATAATGCACGCCGCACGAGTCCATCCAAAAACATATATGCCCACAAAAGCACAATCCATGCAATATAGTACAGGTATCCATTACTTAAAACCAAGGAAAAAGAATAGCAGGTTCGAGTCTATTCCGAATCGACCTCAACAAATCGCCTGACTCCCAAAGAAGTTATATCCGAGTGATACTTGCGAGCCACGGATGCGTTCGGATATTCCGTTCACAGGCTAAAAACGCTCATCAGCTTTTTAGAACACCAAAAAAGATCGAGGTTATCGCGATATCGTTAGGGGGAAATGTGTCGACTTACGGAGGGAGCAGAAGTTCGCTGAGAGAGCTATAAAGGAAAGCGACACCGGCCTGTGACAAGGATAATCAGAATCTCAACCGCAAAACAAACATAGACGAAAACATTGCACAATCGTTAACTTACGCCGAAGACAAGAACACTTCTCACGATGGTGGCGTTTTCGGGATGAGTGACTTCATCGTAGGCGGCACCCAAAAAGCTCTTCTCCTGGTGAGCAGAGACGACGCGTTGTCTGGGAGCCATTGCGAAGATGTGAAGAGTGAGGATGGTATATGAAAGAGAAGTACTTCTCTGGATGTGATGTTTGCGTAGAGAGGCAAAGCTGGAGTAATGATATTGAGACTGCGGAAATGAAGGTAAATCGATGCGCTCCGAGAAATCTTTCGGTGCTTGGCGGTTGCGTTGTTAGCTTGTCGCGCCGCCCGTAATCTCATCGGAGCAGCTGCGCGACCAAGTGATAAGAACAAGTTCCTGTGCGCGATTTAGAAAGTATATCTTTCAGTTGTCAGGCCTATCTTGAGAAAAATCTGAATTATCTCTTTCAGACTACTTAGGTGCCAGATTTGGCTGGTAGGCTACGTGGGTTTCTGCCAAATCCGTACCTCCTACTACACAAGCCGCAACAATGACCAGCATAGATGAGCTTTTCAAGGTGAGATATCTATAATCTATATCAGGGTCATTAGCGCTAACGAAGAAAGAAACCTACTTCAGCAGCCAGCGCTAAGCGCAAACTAGACGCTACCACAGATCCAAGTACACACCTCCCTTCTACTTTTTCCTTCGCCGCTTACTGACCTTCGACACAAAGACGAACTCTACAAGGCCGCTAAGTTAGATGCGCATGGCGATGTGAAATCCAAAGGAAAGGAGCCAATGGTTGAAGATGAGAACGAAGATGATGGTGAAGCTGGTCCAGAGTTACCTCCGGAATTTGACGCCGAGGATATCCCAGACGATGAGGAAGGGCGCTTTTTCGGAGGCGGTATGGAGCGCCAAACGGCTCAGGCGATGCAGTATATTGATCAGCAGGACGGAGGGGATGTTGCGGTAGGTACACCCGACCTTGCGGAGCTGCAGCCCTTGGATGCTAAGAGTCTGGACTAGCCCGAGAAATTCGATACCGCATGGCTGCGACGATTTGCTCTCAATTTCGAGAAGAAGATATCAAAGAATGCCGAATTGCGCGGAAAATATGAGAACGACCCGCAAAAGTATGCGGTGCATCTGCGCTTCATCATTCCGGGCGATATACGTGCGGTGCTAACTGGATGTCTAGGTTCATGGCCTCGGAAGCCGATCTAGACAGCGAAATTAAGGGATTATCCATTCTCTCAGAGCACCCCGAATTATATGCGGAGTTTTCAAAGTTGGGTTGCGTAGGCTCTCTGATCTCTTTGCTCTCGCACGAAAACGCAGATATTGCCATTGATGTGATTCAAATCATCAGTGAGTTGACCGACGAAGACGTTGAAGCAGAGCAAGAACAATGGGACACATTGGTAAATGCAATGGTACGCTGCTAAATTCAATATTTGCTATATAATACTGACATCCCTAGTTGGACGCCGATCTCATCGAACTATTAGCTCAGAACTTGTCACGGTTGGACGAAGAGTCTGATGTCGACAGAGCAGGCGTTTACTATGTACTGAGTGAGTTGGCCCTGTTCCCAGACTGAGACATGAAAGCGATACTAACTCGTCAAAGGTGTCCTGGAGAACCTTGCGTCACAAACGTCGCATGCAGAGAGGCTAGGCGATGATTCAAATCTGCTTCCATGGCTCCTGGCTCGCATACAGAAGAAGGAAAGACCGGTCAGCCAAAACCAGCAATACTCAGCTGAAATATTAGCCATTCTATTGCAGTCGTCATCTAAGACGCGAAACAAGTTCGTTGGCCTCGAGGGCGTTGATATTCTTCTTCAACTACTCAGCCAGTACCGTAAGCGCGATCCTGCAAAGGATTCAGACGAGGAAGAATTCGTGGAGAACCTCTTCGACTGCTTGATCTGTCTTGTTGATGAAGATTCTGGGAAGGAAAAGTTCCTTGAGGGCGAAGGTATTGAACTTGCACAAATCATGCTGAAGGAGGGAAAGTTCAGTAAATCGCGCGGTTTGCGGGTCTTGGATCATGCCCTAGGTGGGCCGGGAGGCAGGGCCGCTTGCGAAAGGTTTGTCGAAGCAGCATGCTTGAGAACAGTGTTTGGAATGTTCATGAAGAAGGTTCGGTTGCCTCTAGCTTTCTAGATCATGGGTTTGAAACTGACTTCGAACAGCAAGAGAATCAAACGATAGAGCATCTACTGGGTATATTTGCTTCGCTTCTGCGTCTCCTACCCGGAGGTTCAGCAGCTCGTATCCGTACTCTTGCTAAGTTCATGGAAAAAGATTATGAGAAGATTGAGAAGCTAGTCAAGCTGAGGCGCGACTATGCGTCGAGGGTATCGCCAGTTGAACAAGATATCGAGAAAGAACGAAAGAATTTCACTGAAGAAGAACGCGAGGTGATGGCAGTTGAATGGCTCTCTCGGCGGTTCGATGCAGGTCTATTCTCCCTCCAGGTTCGTCGCCATCTTTCTCGGAAGGTTGCTGCGAAAACTGACATGAATTCGAAAGCTTATCGATGTGATGCTGGCATGGCTTGTGGCTGAAGATGACGGCGCCAAAAAGAAGATTGTGTCCCTCTTGGCGGACCGCGACGAAGGCCTTTATCTTATTCAAGGTACATTGAAAGGTAAGTTTAGTCTTTGCTTTCCTCTCTATGGTATTGTACTGACATCGTCGTAGAACAAATTGAAGGGCTTTCGGACGATGATCCCGGCCAGAGAGATCATAAGGAAATGCTTGAAACTCTTCTACAGTTCCTATAACCGACCTTGTTAGCATTGGGAAATTTATGGGCCTATGTATTATAGTCAATATCATTCCTCGATTCCATTATTATCAAGGGAAAATCCTTTAGTGCCTCAGGCGTAAACTGCATATCACGTGGTATATTATTGACTTCCCGCGTTAGTCAGCTGGGAGCGCCAAGACCGCGGTCGAGGCTAGTGGCGGCTCTGCTCAAGATCCATCACAGTCCGGAGGTGAAGCCCAGCACTGCGCTATTAATCCCCATCATCACAGTTTGTCTGGGGTCTCTCACTTCTCATCCACCTGAGATTCCCAGCTCACTGACTTTTCCCCAGTGTCTCTTTGCGATAAAGCCTTCCCAGGTGTCACTGCTTCTTTCGGCAGCAAGACAGCCTGTGCGCGGGAACTTTTATTCGAGCGCGTCGCGCTGTTTGCGCTTATTGATTGATTCTATATCTGGGTAGTATTGGTGGAAGAATTCCGTCAAAATGGCTGACTACGACGATGCTTACGAGGATGAGTTTTACGATGATATGGAGGAGGGAATCACCTCGGAGGATTGCTGGACTGTCATCTCGTCTTTCTTCGATACGAAGGGTCTAGTCTCGCAGCAGCTGGATTCTTTCGATGAATTCATCTCATCGACAATGCAAGAACTGGTGGAGGAACAAGGCCAAGTAACACTCGACCAGACACTTCCACCGGACGAAGATGAAGTCGACCCCGTTGTTGTCCGTCGCTATGAGCTCAAGTTCGGAACAGTTATGCTTTCCCGTCCCTCCGTTACTGAGGGTGATGGTGCCACTACTATTATGTTGCCCCAGGAAGCTCGTCTCCGAAATCTCACCTACGCTAGTCCCCTCTATCTCGGCATTACAAAGCGAATCATGGAAGGTAGAGAGCGATCAGTTGCAGATCGTGACGATGAGGAGATGGAGGAAGATGAAGACAGAAAGGCCCGTGGCACCTACCTCCAGTGGGAGCAGAAGGAGCTGCCGGCCGATCAAGCCAAAGAGGAAACCGTTTTCATCGGAAAAGTGCCTATCATGCTCAAGTCCAAGTATTGTATTCTTAAGGACCTGAGCGAGCAGGCTCTATACAACTGGAATGAATGCCCTTACGACTCCGGTGGTTATTTTATCATCAACGGAAGCGAAAAGGTTTTGATTGCCCAGGAGCGAAGTGCAGGTAACACGGTCCAGGTTTTCAAGAAAGCACCTCCGAGCCCAACACCTTATGTCGCCGAAATTCGAAGTGCCGTCGAGAAGGGATCTCGACTTCTTTCTCAGCTCTCTCTTAAGTTGTTCGCTAAAGGTGATAGTGCAAAGGGTGGGTTCGGCCCTACTATCAGGTCGACATTGCCCTACGTGAAAACCGACATACCAATCGTTGTCGTTTTCAGAGCGCTCGGTGTGGTCTCTGACGAGGACATTCTTAACCACATTTGCTACGACCGTAACGATATTCCTATGCTGGAAATGCTAAAGCCTTGTATTGAAGAGGGTTTTGTCATTCAGGATCGTGAAGTTGCTTTGGACTTCATTGCTAAGCGTGGCTCTTCCCAGTCAAGCATGAACCATGAGCGTCGTGTGAGATACGCGCGTGAAATCATGCAGAAGGAGCTACTTCCTCATATCTCACAGAGCGAAGGCAGTGAGACTCGAAAGGCATTCTTTTTGGGTTATATGGTTCACAGACTTCTGCAGTGTGCTCTAGGCCGCCGGGATGTTGATGATCGTGATCATTTCGGAAAGAAGCGTCTCGATCTTGCAGGCCCACTTCTGGCGAACCTTTTCCGTGTTCTGTTTACCCGAGTTACTCGTGATCTCCAGCGTTATGTCCAGAGATGCGTTGAGACCAACAGAGAGATCTACCTCAATATTGGAATCAAGGCCAGTACACTGACCGGTGGCTTGAAGTACGCCCTTGCTACTGGTAACTGGGGTGAACAGAAGAAGGCCGCAAGCGCTAAGGCTGGTGTGTCACAAGTGCTCAGTCGTTATACCTACGCTTCTACCTTGTCACATCTTCGTCGAACCAATACGCCTATTGGTCGTGATGGTAAAATTGCTAAACCTCGCCAGCTTCACAATACCCATTGGGGGTTGGTTTGTCCAGCAGAGACGCCTGAAGGTCAGGCTTGTGGTCTGGTCAAGAATTTGGCTCTCATGTGTTACGTCACTGTTGGTACACCTAGCGAACCTATCATTGACTTCATGATTCAGCGTAACATGGAAGTTCTTGAGGAGTTTGAGCCTCAAGTCACACCTAATGCAACAAAGGTCTTTGTCAATGGAGTGTGGGTTGGTATTCATAGAGATCCTGCTCATCTTGTCAATACGATGCAGTCGCTGCGGCGACGGAACATGATCTCTCACGAGGTCAGCTTGATTCGTGATATCCGTGAGCGGGAGTTCAAAATCTTCACGGATGCTGGACGTGTTTGCAGGCCATTGTTCGTCATTGACAATGACCCGAAGAGCGAAAACTGCGGCGGTCTGGTCTTAAACAAGGAACACATCCGCAAGTTGGAACAAGACAAAGAATTACCACCCGACCTCGACCCTGAAGATCGTAGAGAACGTTACTTTGGATGGGATGGGTTAGTGAGATCGGGTGTGGTAGAGTATGTTGACGCTGAAGAAGAAGAGACGATCATGATTGTCATGACACCGGAAGACCTGGAGATTTCCAAACAGCTTCAGGCTGGCTACGCCCTTCCCGAAGAAGAACTTGATCCTAACAAGCGTGTTCGCTCCATACTGAGCCAGAAGGCACATACTTGGACACATTGTGAGATTCATCCTAGTATGATTCTCGGTGTTTGTGCTAGTATCATTCCTTTCCCTGATCACAATCAATCGCCCCGTAACACATACCAGTCTGCTATGGGTAAGCAAGCTATGGGTGTGTTCTTGACAAACTTCGACCAACGCATGGAGACCATGGCGAATATTCTCTACTACCCTCAGAAGCCACTGGCGACAACACGGTCAATGGAGTTCCTGCGTTTCCGTGAATTGCCAGCTGGTCAGAACGCCATCGTTGCTATTGCTTGCTATTCCGGCTACAATCAGGAAGATTCGGTTGTTATGAACCAAAGCAGTATTGACCGTGGTCTTTTCCGCAGTCTTTTCTACCGTACGTACACGGACAGTGAGAAGATGGTCGGTTTGACCGTTGTTGAACGCTTTGAGAAGCCAATGCGACAGGATACGATTGGCATGAGAAAAGGCACTTATGATAAACTGGATGAGGATGGTATCATTGCTCCTGGCGTACGTGTCTCTGGTGAGGATATCATCATTGGTAAGACGGCTCCTCTGGCTCCCGACGCGGAGGAGCTCGGCCAGAGAACCAAAGCCCATACAAAGCTGGACGTCTCCACGCCTCTTAGGAGCACTGAGAGCGGTATTGTGGACCAGGTTCTGGTGTCTACCAGCAATGATGATCTGAAGTTCGTCAAGGTCCGTATGAGGACTACCAAGATCCCTCAGATTGGAGACAAGTTCGCTTCGCGTCACGGACAGAAGGGTACCATTGGTATTACCTACCGTCAGGAAGACATGCCGTTCTCTCGGGAAGGTGTTTCGCCCGACTTAGTTATCAACCCTCACGCCATTCCCTCGCGTATGACCATTGCTCACTTGATTGAGTGCCAGCTTAGTAAGGTATCGGCCCTGCGTGGCTTTGAGGGTGATGCAACACCCTTCACTGATGTTACTGTCGATTCTGTTTCTCGTTTACTTCGCGAGCACGGCTACCAGTCTCGGGGATTTGAGGTAATGTACAACGGCCATACCGGCCGGAAGTTAGTGGCTCAGGTATTCTTGGGACCAACGTATTACCAACGTCTGCGACACATGGTCGATGACAAGATCCATGCCCGTGCTCGTGGACCGACTCAGATCTTGACTAGACAGCCCGTGGAAGGTCGTGCCCGTGATGGTGGTCTCCGATTCGGAGAGATGGAACGTGATTGTATGATCGCCCATGGAGCAAGTGCTTTCCTAAAGGAACGTCTCTTTGACGTGTCTGACCCGTTTCGCGTCCACATCTGCGATGACTGCGGATTAATGACGCCTGTTGCGTAAGTGATTTCCCTGCCTCCTGAATAAATTATATTGATCTGTAATCGGGCTAACGATGATCCCCTCGCTGCAGTAAACTGAAGAAGGGACTTTTCGAGTGTCGACTGTGCAACAACAAGCACAGGATCTCGCAGGTGCATATCCCGTATGCCGCCAAGCTTCTGTTCCAAGAGCTGGCCTCGATGAACATTGCTGCCCGCATGTTTACCAACCGTTCCGGCGTGTCCGTGCGGTGAGGGGCCACCGTAAGGAGTCCATCATCCATGCATCTGTACAATCGGTTTTCTTTTCTGTTACGATATGGTCTTACGCGGTGTTTCTCTACATTTTTAATCCTTATCCTCTCAAGCTTTCTGTGTTGTCCACCAAGAAAACAGATTGATTTGGCATTTTTCCGGCGTACCGTGGATTTGAGGGATGCTTATTATGGCTTTGGTACTTACACACACTTCCTTTCCTTGCTGCTGGGGATGATTCTGGAGAAGCGAACATATGTTTGTGTCTTTTCGTTGCTTACCATATCAAAATAAAATTTAGAGTATTTTTTTGGAATCTCCCGTTGCTTTCATCCTTGTAGATGCAGCCGTAACCTGCTGGGATTCCGGTTGTTCGACCATTGTTTACATCAGTATGATACATACTCGGCTTGGAGGGATGATGGAATTGACCCCTCCCTGAGTAAAAATTTTCCGGTAAACCTTATCACGATCCTGCAGGGAGCGAAGCGTTCAATGTCGACATCCTGTTCGTCGACCGGCATTGACGAGGAAAGTTGATGTGATGGGACTCACAGGCGGTAAGTTCGGGATGGTGGTTGGATGGCCGGCCGACCAATGGACCGGGCCAGTTACCCGCCGACTGGCACGGACATGGGCGGGGAAGTGAGCGAAAAGACTGACAATTGGCGGTTGACCGTCTGACTCCACCGCCTCCAAGAATAGCAGTGGATGCCGTGTGACGAGAGCCAAAGGAACATGGACCTGAGGTTTCCAAAGAAACAGCCTTAAAGATGCCGCAGCCGCCAGGAAGCCTTGCGCCTTTTCTCTTCCTTTTCCTTTCTTTCTGTTCTTCAGCAAGACTGGTCTTGTTTGGAGCTGCTCTTAGTTTTCCCCCTGTTTGGAGACACCCGTGCACTGGTTGCATTGGTTTAGTTGTTTTGTTCAATTCATTCTACTACCATACCTTAATAATCATCTTTCTATACTTGCCCCTTCATCTCTTTGATATCAAAAACAAAAAAAAAATCATACTCAAATCCCCCCTGACAGACGAGCTGTGCTCTCTATTACACCAATCCCCATTATTCCCATCTTGATTTTGACAGCTCAACTTTGTCGCTGGTCGACGTCTCCATTCAGCAGCTCACAACCTTGCTCAGCCTTGTTCATTTTTATCGCCGAGGCTTTTTACTATCTTTTCTAATTTCGTGTCGTGGACTGGATCCGCGAGCATTACTGTTGGATACCGCAGTAAACCAACCAACATACCAACACGGACTTGATTGAATCGGCTCTGGTAGTCTTTCGACTCAAGTCTTATATCTTCTGCATCTAATACTGTGGAAGAGTGCTCTCATCTTTGACTTCGACACGATCATCTATACATTCACCGTGAATATTATTTAATCTTTAGTCTAACTACGTCACTCATATAAAATGTCCGCTGTGCAACTGAAGTTCACTCTTCGGACTTCGTCCAATGTCAAGACTGTCCATCTGCTTGGCTCTTGGGACAACTACTCCCGCCAGATCCCCCTCTCCAGGGATGAGGGCAAGCCCGGTTCATGGGTTGGCAAGTTCCGCTTCCAGACCTCTATGCTTAAACTCGGCGGCCGCTACTGGTACTATGTGAGTTCGACCTCCTTGTTCATGACTGTTGACAAGTGCTAATTCTTCTAGTACATCATGGATGGATACCACGTCTCCCATGACCCCGCCGTTGAGTACACCATTGAGCCAACCACCGGCCGCAAGCTGAACATCCTCGATGTTCCTGGAGGCAGCAAGAAATCCAGCTCTTCTGCCGCGAAGCCTAGAAGAACCTCTGATGAGGTCGTCAAGGGCCGTGCTCCGTCCCCGTCTAAGATCCACCACCCCAAGCCCTCCAAGCCCTACGCCTCCCGCCAAATCCGGGAGACCGACTTCGCTCCTACCATGGAGGATCTCTCTATGCGCTTTGCGGGTTCCCGCCTTTCAGACGAGTACTCCCTTTCCAACAGCCCGCCCAGCTCGGTTGGCTCATCCCTGTCTTCTCGGTCTTCTCGCTCCTCTGGCAGCACCTCGCCCTCATCGCTTTCTTCCATGAGTGACCCAGCCAGCGTCTGCCGCTGTGAGCGTTACGGTATCACTCGGAAGGGCGACCGCGTCAAGCTCGACTGTGGTGGTAGCCGCTGTGGCTACGTCACCGAGTCGTCGGAGGCTAGCTGCTCCGAGACCGACAGTGATGAGGAGTACCGCCGGGCCCGCCGGGGTGTTCGTCGCCAGGGCATTGTTGTTCGTCGGTAAATCATGCACTTGGTGGAACTTTTACTTCGTCAATTTAATGGAGATGGGTTGACCCCATCTGTCAAGCAATGTCAATCAACATGGCATATTACAGCTATGCCATGATGCCCAGAATACAGTCTCTCCTTAACAGGGACTCCGAAGAGACCATTTTTATACACAAAAAAAGAAAAAAGAAAAAAAAAAGAACGAAGAAAACCGGATGGTGGCTCCGCTACGAGCGTGCCGGACTCACTTCGTGTTATAGTGAAGTTGAAGTCGGAGGGGGTTCGCGTCTGGGGAAGAGAGTAGGGTTAGTACGATGCGTTCGGGGAGAGGTGTGGGGAGATAAATGGTATTGAGAGTGGAGGAGAATGGTGGAAGGACAATGTCGCCCTGTGTCTGCCGCTATAATAGATCAGCCAGGCGAATGATTCATGCAATGAAGGAATGAATGAGTGATGATTTATCTGGTCACGTTGGTGCCTAACCCTAACCAGGGTTATGTAATTGACTGCGTCCAGAACGAATGATGAATGATGCTCCTTCGATTAGCTTTGAAAAAAATCATAAAAAATACAAAAAAATGTTTTATTTGCACTTTCTACCCATAAAATTATCCTTGATCCTCTAAACAGAGATTAAGTATGAAACCCCACACTCCCGTCGGATTATCCCGACAGTAAATAAAGTCCGGATATCCCGACCAAGACATAAAAGCATACACGATCCCCAAGGGTTGAATCCACCGCAACCACTCAATAGATCCAGTGAGTAATCACATATAGTTATAAGAAACCAATCCAGAAAGCCCAATCTAACATCATATACCAGACAATTACACCTCTATTCAGAGAAAATAAACCCTGATCCATCCAGTACATACATCAAAAGCCTCAACAACCCCAAGACCAAAGCAAAAGCAAAAGCAAAAGCAAAGCATAGAGGGGAAAGGGGAAAATGACATCCAACCCACTAACAGCTCTCTACAAAGAGAAAAACGGCTCGAAAATAACAACAGATATCTACCTACCCGAAGTCCAATCCAAAAAGAATATCAAATACCCCATCTGTACGTTGTCCCTACCTCGCCTCTTTCTTCCCTTCTACTACCCCCGAGCGTACTACACAAATCCACCCAATAACCATCAATAATGAGTGATATTAATGAAATTGGAAAGTAATAAACATTCACGGTGGAGCCTTCATGCTTGGCAACTCACGCATGGTCTCTATCCCCCAAATCGAGGACTGTCTATCCCGGGGCTGGATCGTAGTGGTCCCCAACCATCGTCTCTGTCCTGGGGTGAATATCCTCGAGGGCCCGGTGGAGGATTGTCGGGATCTCCTGGAGTGGGTGTATGATGGGGGCCTGGAAGGGTTTTTACATGATCAAGGAGTGGAATCGGTATGCGTTGATACAGAGAAGGTTATGGCGTTCGGGACGAGTAGTGGAGGGTTTTTGGCGTTAAGTTTGGTATTTTTCCCGCTCCCCTTGTTTTCAATAATGTATACAGGACTCCTTTGCTAATGAGGACGCGATAAAGGGCTACGATGTCCCTAAACCACCCAAAGCAATTCTCGATTTCTACGGCGCGGTCCATTTCAAACATGCCTTCTGGACCACGCCCCTCCCGCATGTAGCGGAGAAGTTACCCTCGGGTCTGTCCCCGGAGCTCATTGACCGGGTTTATGAGGAGGATCCTGTCCCTACGGATAGTTCTATCTCACTCGAGGGCCAGACGGAGTCTGGACGGGCTATGGGGCCGGACTTTTCGCGGCCGCGGGATGCGTTTGCGTTTACGCAGATTGCGAATGGGCAGGTGTTGAGTGCTTGTTTCCCTGGGCAGGATGTGAGGGAGATTGATCCTGTGTGCTGCGTTCGGGAAGGGTTTCCTGCTACGTGTGTTGTGCATGGGGTTGAGGATCGGATGGTTCCGATCTATTTGAGTAGGGAGCTAGTGAGGGTTCTTGGGGAGAAAGGGGTGGAGTGTGAGATGGTGGAGGTTCCGGGGGAAGATCATACGTTTGCGATGGGGATGGAGGTTGGGTCTAGGACTTGGGAGATGCAGAGAAGGGGGTTTGATTTCCTGGAGAGGATTATCGGACGAGAGTAGTTCTTATTGGATTGTTATAGGGGTAGAGGAAATGAGATGTTGTATTTGTATTGGTGATGTTCTGGCCAGCCAGTTGCACGCACCAGAATATTAGGACTAATGAGTGTCGAGGTCACCAGCCTGGTAAACAAAAACTCCATCCATGCAAGCTCGTATACTCAGTATACTCCCAATCCATCTCAATGCTGCATCGCTGAACACAAATAACGAATCGCTGATCGCTGTCGTAGTTTCGTCGTGTCTCATGACCGGCATCGACAGCCCTAGATCAGTACTAGGGGTACAAAGAATAAACCGAAATTAAAAAAAAAAAAAAGAGGAAGAAGGGAAAGATCGAGAGAAATGTTCGAAGTAGTAGAATGTAAGGAGGAAAGAGGACACATGTGTTGAATAAAGGCCCAGGGAATCGAATTGCCGTCGGTAGAGAAAAAATAATAGGTCGCGTATGTTTTTAGGGTGACTCCCATTGCAATTGCCCCCAAGATTGACAAATCACAGACGAGTCAAAGTGCAGCGTACGTTGGGCATTGCAATTGACATATCTTATCGACGTCAAAATCCCTTGCTGGAATAGCCAGAATCGGGCCAATTGCAGCCTCTAGGTGTAGATCCGCCCCGTCGTGCGGCATGCTTTTCGCATGCATATCCGACGAGAACAACCTTCTCCTGCACTACATGGCCTCGTTGGCCATACGCTTCACACGGGTCAACCGCGTGTTGAAAATAAAGGCAACCACAGACTGAGAACCGCTCTACCACCTTGAAGCACATGGTAAATGGTATGGGGGTTCTGTAAATTATAATAATAAAGAGAGGGTTGGCGTCCAGCGAGATGCGACAACGAAATCAAGTCGCCTGTCAAAGAGCGACTCGAATACAAAGGAACAAGGAAATCTCAAGAGAGTGTTGTCGATAGTTTGCTAAACTGGGAAATGGAGATGCTAAAGTTCGATCATTTATAAAAATTGACCTTCAGGCGACCAGACCATCATAGACCACAATGGGGACACAAAACGGAACAACTGGAGACAGAAGCAAGTCTCATGCCTCCTAACCAAGCCGCTTAGAGAGTCAAACACCGACAGATGCAAGGCATCCGTCAAAATCAACGGTCGTTCATTGCCCGAAGAAAACGTGTATCGCGACTAGGGCAAGAGGTGCTGAGAAAAAAAAAATTTAAAAATAAAAAAAGGGAGCTAAGTGATGAAAAAATAGTAGGACCCAGTCTATCGGGCAAGGTTAGTACCATCCATAGTGGTTATGCTCCAATCCACGTAGGGCCGACGACGGACGACGCCGAGCCCTAGTCGATCAGTGGGGTTTGTCGGGCTGAGTCCTTCAAGTTTTAATTCAGAGCAAGCCAGACCCAAAGCTTCAGATTGTAGACACATGCCTCTGACTAATGCAATTGCTGCAGAAGGTAATTCTGCGATGACAGCTGATACTCATTGCAAACATGAACTCCAACCGGGCATGGTTATCCACTTTTGATGGAACCGTTGGAGCCAAGAAGGCTAAGGGATCGCAAGTTCGCAACAGTCTTGCAGACCCCTGCCATTTTGGCAGGATAGCGCGGGCCTTTACAAGCGCACGTCCTCCTGTCGCAGGGGTTTTCAGCTGGCTTGTCTAAAGGCGCTAATATAGAATACACATTCCCCTTCTTCCTTACCTGTTTCAAGTCGTAGGGCCGAGGAGAGCATGGGGCGGTCAGGACACAAAGAGCGAATCAAGTCCAAGGTGACAAACCGGGCAACTTGTAGAGTGCTCCTTCCAAGGACTAACGGAGATTAGTTCCATGCATGAGAGGACGGAAACCGGTGGATTGACACAAGGCTGACTGGTGAGTGGAGAGAAGGGCAGCTGGATGGTTGCCCACCAGGCCTATCACCGTATCACGTCTCCCTGGCGGGGTCACTGGACCAAAGGATGGCCTGAGTCATTATCTCTCACTGGCCAATCATCGTGCCCTGTCGCCAGGCAGCCATTTCTGGCCTGATCCCCATGAGGACCTTTGCAGCATGCCCTACGAGCCCTAGCCATGGTCAACATCTTGTTCCTTTTTTAGTCGCCTGGCTTACTGGTCAGTTCTATCTTTTAAGTCGCAAGTTATTGTATCAGGTTTATGCGGTGAGTCGGTGACTCAACGTAGTTGGCAGACACTAGTAAACCTCTTCAGCTGAGGCTCTTCTCTCTTACCTTTTGAGCCTCTGTCTTGCAGCGACTTTTGAGACACTAGACTGGGTTTCATAATTGTCATTGCCGATGTAACCGAACCATTGATCAAAGTGGATGTCATTCGAAAGCCAAGGTCTTTTTAACTTGCATTAAATCGGCCGCGAGTCTGTGTCAGCTGCTCCATTCCCACTTTTGTTAAGCCAAATGGTTATGAAGGCTTGAACGCATCCCGTGTTCAGTACCATACAGCTTTCCTCAAATTAATTTAGAAATTAAAGCTTCTTCTGTAGATTTTCAGCCTCATGCCAACGAATCATATACTAGGTGTGTAATGTCCCTCGAGCCACCAACAGCTGAAGATGATACTAGTAGAACTTAATCTTTTATTCTATTTCCTGAAGAATCCATGCACACATGGCAACTTAAAGGAATTGGAGAGGAAAAAAAATCACTTCCATAAGCGCTAAGTAGATTGAACTTCAAATTAAACAAATAAACCTGTGACAAAAATAAAGGAAAACAAGGAGATCAAGCGAAACGGAGCTTGGGATCATTTGAGATAGTGTACGGAAAGAGACATGTATATAGTTCCATCTACATGGGAATCAATGTGGCGAACATCAACTCCTTCGCTATTGGGGCATAGTAGTCCAGCATAGGAACCATACAACGTAGCTTTCACTGATATTTCCCTTAATCCAAGGAAAAGATGGTTATCTTCCAACGAATATTTACCGCGAAAGTGACTTTAAAATCGATATTTAATGGGGACACAATACTGCATATCCACGAATCTACTTACCGCGGCCCGCTTAGGGGGGAACGGAATGGGCAAAGCTGGCTCTCATCATGTATGAAAGTACATGAAAGTTCTGTCCTAGATCTCTGTAGGTGATGCAGAACAGTCTCATTCATGATAAAGTTCAACATTGTAGTAAATGCCCTTTGCATTGGCTATTAAAGATTCAGAATGACCAAGCATTTGCGAGAAATACTGGCTACCCAACATTTTTTTAGTTATATCCAGAGTATTCACAATCGAATCGAGCGACCCTTGTATACATAGAACCAAGTCTGGCTCCATTTGGTGGCTTGGATACTGGGATACAGAAACTTGAGACCTGTAATGGGCTATTAGATAGGTAGATAGGTATGGGTAGTTGGTAAAGCGAACACGCGCCGCCTCTTTTCCGTTTTATGTGGGACGAGAGCATATTTCTCGATAGAACTACACAGTGCTTGTTCTACTTTTCCCTTATCAGGGTGTTTCTAGTTTGCAGCGATCACCCTTAGGCCCTTCACTGCTACTGCATGGGGAGGGGGTTCTTATTCAGTATCTGTAATTATTTTCTGAAAGATAGTTGGTGACGTCTTTCCTGTAATAAAGCCACTAGATGAATTCGTATTAGGGGCAGCACACTAGATTCAACTCGCTTCTTTGACGGGCAGAAGGAATTTATCCCTTGGGTCCTGTCCAAGCGCCAGAGTGTTCAAATAGATGCTTGACACAGGTCTTCTCACCTATGTAACATATATGTATGGCGTTTCTATTGCTGTTTATTGAGACCGTATGGGAAATAAAAACATTCCGGTTACGGCTTGTTATTATGCATAACGCTTGATGCGACAGCAATCTATCAATCAGGCGCTTTCTCATGTTCCAATACTGTGGATGCACATTGGGTAATAAAACCCCAAAAAGTACGTCCTGAGCGTAGGTAAAGCCCGATGCTTGACCTAACATGTAAGGGACCATCAGGCCATTTTTGCTATACAGCCAGTTGGATTAAAGTCTAGGTTCCGTCCACGGCTAATGGTGTGCTTTTGTTTTCATGGCACTAGTTGAAGTCAAGAGCAGGTATCTTGTCCCTAGACAAACTCTAAATTTCGTTGAATGAGGGAGCAATCCAATAGAGGAGGAACTATCGGTCTCGATTGCGTTTCTTGGGGCTGGAAGCGGATTTTTTGGTTGGTGTACCCGCTTCCATAATAGAATATTAGATGTATGAGTATTATAGCACGTAGTAGTTTAATGTAGGTGGCGCCCAAGAACCCTCGTTATAGAACTTCTATAATGAAGGTATTATCTGAAGGCAACTGAACTAGTCCGGTATAATTGGGTTCAGCAGGCCATGCGGTTTATGCCTATGCGATTCATTAGTCATGCAAGTATGGGGGTACGCTTTAAACGGCGGCGATGCCTTTAGGGCCGGAACCCACGAGTACATAATAGTAACCACGTGGAAGCGAAGTCTATACACGGACAACTGAGTACCACCACCTTGATGGAACCATGCTCTACCCGGTGGCTTCTTTCAGACGAGAGTAGCAGTTAGGTAGTTGGCTGGATGACAAACTTACAGGGGCGAAAAATGAACTTGGGACATGATGATGTGATATGGCTTTGAATGAGGACATTAAATTGGAAACTTCCTTTATAGTGGTGTATATATACTGTAATAACATAAGTAGTGACTTCGCATCTATTCACCGGGAGAGAATTGAATTTAGTCTATCAGTTCATCGATAGAGAGGGACTACTTCGGTTGATTTGCCTTCACTGTCTTCATGCAAACAATTCAGTAGTAGTATTGCACCGATTTTGAGAGCTAGGGAATGAGTATGTAGCTCCTGCAGGTGAAGTAGTACATAAAATGTGGAGTTTCTGGCAACTTATTACTATACTTGTATGATGTATCTGCTATAACTCTACCGTTGACGATTCTCGGTACAACATACATGTGAAGGTACTGCAACCGATGGCAGACTGGGTGATATGTTGCGTCCATGCGCGTCTGATTTTTTTATTCCTTTATCTCTGTGTCCGTTACTGAACGCTATTACCCATTATACATAATACATTCAAGAAGTGACAAGCACCGACCCCTTGGGGGGGGGGAAACCGTACATGCTAATGTTAGAACTTTTTATCGATCCCTGATTAGACCGACCCAAGAGCTCCGAAACTCAGTCCTTTTGCAAGCCCCAACCGCAACATTCGGAGAATATCCTCTCCCCTGGCGTCCTCCGGCAGACCAGCACGCCAGTCCCAGCCTCGCTCTTGATACGCCGAGGAAGCGTCATTACTAGAACGAGGCACCAATACGCCAGAGCTACCAGCGGATCCGGATCCCGACCGGTTCCGTGCGGACTCGATCATATCACTACCGATGAATGAGAAGGTGCTCGAAGCTGTCAGCGAGGACACGGACTTTTTCAGCAATGCGCGAGGAGATGGTGGGAGAACAGAAGAGTCAGATGCTGAATCAGCGCCTGCGCGCTTGGAGTGATATTCGATGAGTGTAGAGCGGAAACATTCTTCACATTGAGCATAGACGCGGGGTGTAACCGTCTCAATATCTTCAATGGCGGACAGAATGGCGGACTGTTGAGATACGGAAAGAATGGGTGTAGATTCTAATATTCGATTAGCGGCCGAGTTTATCTAACGTGAAAAATCACGACTTACGTTCGACAAACGACAGCGCCTCTCCCAGAAGCGCTAATAAGCCATCGACTTGCACCGCAGAATCTCGGCCCGGGTCGTAAAGGCCACCGTAAATGCTGTCTGCAGCGCTACTGATGACCGCGACTAAAGCTTGAGCCGCCGCTCGCCGTCTGGCTAAAGGCTTGAACCGTGGTCTTTGCCCCTCTCGGAGACCAATAGCCTCATCACGAGTCTCATAGTATCGTCGCAGAGTAGCATAACCACTAAAGTAGAATTGAAGAATACCGGCAGCTTCCTCATCAACCCCAGCAACTGCCGAGAGGCATGCCTTAGGTTCTCTGATCAATGAGCAGAGCTGTTCATCGAGGTTTGCAGGAGCAGGGTACGCGCGTGATTGGACGAGACTGTAGGAGATAAGGAGATCAACCACCGATTTGACCTTTCGTCGGTTGTGGGCTCGAGCATAGCAGATTAAAGCGAGGCCATATTCTTCGGTCTTTGATACTGTAAGGTCGCCGAAACGCTGCATTGAATTAGTACGTCATTTTCTGTTGGCACGAGTAAGTGACTGACCTCAGAGACTCGCTTCCCTTCCTTCTCTAGACCTAGTTCAGAGCATAGCAACACGGCCCTGTCCATCTGCTCCGCAGTGTCAAGGGGCAACTTATCCAATAGCTCTGACACGCTCTTCTGCATCTTCTCATGGTCATTTAAGCGGCTTAGAACCTCCAGCGCCAATTCCCAGCCTTGTCGCACACCATTTTCCATGCTTCCGCGCTCAAATAGTCCAGATGCATAGCTGCTTAGAATGTCGTCCTTGCTAATAGTGCCCTTCTGCGATTTACCATCTTGCCCATAGGAGAGGACCATCAAGTCATTCTCGCTCAAGCCTGTTAGCGGCTTTGCCCCGGTTGTCGTCTCTAGCCAGCCACCGGCAGACGCAACTTCAGCCACAGCAGACGCAACGCAAAGCGACCACGTCTGAAGCAATTCTAACACGCCATCAACGTTTCCTTCAAAGACGGAGGCCAGTCCAACTTCAATGCTGCTGAGAGAGTTAACCCGGAAACCGCCGTCATCTGACTCTGAATTTGTCGCACTATTAAAAGCCAGATCAAGGCGACGAAGATAAGCATCCTCAGGATTATTGCTAGAAGGCTGTGGTTTCGATACCCGAGGACGGAGGAAGTGAATACTAGTGCTGGCACCAAGTCCATTGCTTGGTGCTGAACTCTCATCATCTTCCCCGTCCCACCATACTGTCAAGCTGACCGTCGCCTCAACCCAGTCCTGTGCAAGATTCATGATAGCGCTCGTATCCCCGAGGATAATGCGGTAGAGGGATCTCAGGTTTTGGTAAATCGTCCATGGAACGCGACTTTCTGCCATGCGCGCAGACTGTGCAAAAGAGAATTCGACCGCCGCAGCACTGGGCTTCAATCCGAAGTTTATTGCCTGGAAACGATTGCCCACAACCGGGGGCTCGGGGTCTTCCTGCTCACCTCCTTCAGCAAATTCTTCAAGGTCTGTCACTGCAGCAAGCACACGTCTCCTGTACATGCCCCACTCGGTTCCCCTAACATCCCAATCACCGTGCTGAGTGCCAGGGCATGAGTCTAAAATCTGTAGGGCTCTATTGACACACTTCTGGATATTCTGCAGCTGTGCTCCACGATAACCCGTTTGTGGTAAGCCGTCCTCCAACGCAGACCTAGCGTAGTTGAAATCTGCAACTCGCAAAATGTCCGCAGCTTCGGGAATATGACCGCGCAATACAGCAGCCTTAAGAATCTCCCAAAAATTTGAAGACGCGGTAGGGTTCGGCTCCACATCTTTCAATGATCGCAGTTCGGCCGTCTGAGGATAATTTCTATTAAGCCAATCAAGGAGCAGCTTCGGTATGGGGATGGGAGCACTAGTTCTCGCGCTCGCAAGCACAAGACTTTGCGGTGCCGCAAAGCCTAGAGGGTTGGGGAAACCCCCTGACCTATCATTTGAAAGAGGGGGGTGGTGAAGCTGTAGCAACAAAGAGCCCAGGAAGCTCGCTTTAATCACACCAGGAGCATGGTCCCCAGGGCCCACTTGTGTACTAGAGACCCTAGATACGCCCTCGTACTCTGCATATAATTCCCAATCGTCCGTTAGTTGGCTACAAACCTCTGACAACATGACCTGGAAATCCACATCTTGGTATTCAGCCTTCCGCACTTCGTCGTACAAGCGACATATTTCATCTTCAGTGTTGATGATGACTTGGCTTGGCTCTTCGACCGACGCGATACGCGATCTGGACGTGAAATTTCGCACAATTGACGGCATTGGAGAGTCCTTCTTGGGAGACAGTTTCGTTTTGCGTAGAGGTGATTGATTTGCCCATTTTTCATCAAGCTTTGGCCGCTTTGCATTGCTTGGATTTGTATATATCGGTTTTCGTTGACCTTGCGAGGTGGGCTGTGGCAAAACTGGCTTTCCAAACTGAGAGTCCAAGAAGCTCAAGCGGTTGCCGTCTCCAGTTGTATCGCCTAGTACCATATCGCTATCCACTTCTTCTTCCTCTGGAACGGCCTCCTCGCCCTCAACATCTTCTTCCATTTGCGACGAGGCGAAACTATTTGACGGTCCAAAATTGGTCGAGTCGCCAAACCGGCTATCATTTGTAACACTGAAAAGAGATTGAGAGGGGGCAAAGGACTTGGCTGGAGCTGCTTTCCTTCCCCGTGGTGCTGGATAATCAAAGGACGCGATCGAGGACCCGAAGATGCTGTCGTTGGGGTTGATGTTTCCGGATTTTGTGAAGAGAGAACCGGGTGAGTCAAACTGTGATCTAGAACTCATCTGGGAGCTGCCAAATACGGTGGACGGAGGAGCGCCTTGCGGAGTAAAGGAATTGGATGCCGACGGCGGAGCACCCGCAGGAGTTTCAGATAAGCTGAACAAGCTGCGAGATTTTCCAGGGGTCGAGGGTGGACTCGAATCGAAGGGAACCTTAAAACTCATGTTGATTTGGTGGTGGTCGGTGTAACGGGGAGGAGAGCATAAACAAAGCGATAATTCTTGGTCGACTTCGATCTGCGGAATAAAAAGTCACCAGTTAGGGGCAGACAACTCCTGCAAGGGAATAGGCACCTAATGTCAGGCGCGCACAATTAACCAATAACCCTCCGTTAGGTGATGGAGTACTTGAGTTACAAATTGGAAATTGTCAGCCCCAAAATGTCATGGAAGTTCCTCTTCTTCAGCATCGCCAGTCCGCCCATCAACGCGCTCGGGTCTTGGCACCAAGCTGCGATGTCATGTGATATCAGGTGATTATGTGTCACATGATTAGATCGATGGATCACGTGCTTGTAGTTCTCCAGTTTGGGCAAGTCGTATTCGCTACAGAGCCCCTTGGGTTGCCCAAGGCTAAATCTGGCCGGTGTTCTAGAGCCAAGAGCACAGCCCTTGGAGCCTTTCTTGCTAATTATTGGATGACATTCCTTCAGATTGTTCTTTTTTAGGTTATGCTTTGGAACACCCATGATGATGATCAACGCTAAGCCTTGTGCTTCTCGTATGTTAAAAATGATTACAGGGTTCTCACCTCAGAATAGCTATATAAGATGTGTAGAAGACGACCCCCTTGAATACTCCTCATGCTTCTCTATTCTATCCTTTATTCATCATTAATGTGTAACAATATCTTGACCTCTGCACAATGAATCCATCCAAGTCTATTTCTGATCAGGAGTCTTTTAATGGAAGTCTGTTTAACTCCGGCGGCAACCGTCGCCTCTTTCATGTATACCATACTCTGTGGCACAATGATTACACTGTGACCTCGGACGACAAGGCACCCCTTTTCTTTGTGGATACGTCGTGTTTCACCCCAAAGAAGCCAGACCTTACTTTCCATGCTGGCACTGATAAGAAGGCCCCTATTGTGGGCGTCTCCAAATTCCTACATTTTTCAAGACACATGAAAGTAGGGCTCGGTGACCCGCAGAGTTTCAGCCACGTTGAGTGGGAGGACCTTGTGTCTCAAAACATCAGGAGCAACAAATACCGCTGGCAAATGACCGTCCGGGGTGCCTCTGGAGCAGAACGACGGTCTTTTATGTGGAAGAGAACCCACTCTGTTGCAGTCGAGGGCTCCTCCGCTTCCAAATGGAGTAGCCGCAACTTCAAGCTGGTCGATGAGCAGACCGATCAGATTGTTGCAATATTTACGAGCAGTGCATTCAAAAGCGTCAAGAAAAGCGGCAAACTCCAAATCGACTCGACAAACTATGGCGAGGAGTTTGATCTGATGGTCCTTATCACTGGGCTTTCTTTGTATGAGAAACAAAGACGACGCGACAATAATAGTGGAGGAGGTGGCGGGGGTGGTGGTGGAGGTTAAAGGATCTATCTCTCTGCCTCCTCTTTTTCTTCATGCTCTTCTTAGCTTTCCCGAATATTCTGAGATACCAAGTCTGCTGTTTGAGTTACCGTGTTATATATGTCTACGATAGGATGTTATCCGCTGCTTCTTGTGTCAATTATGATTTCTTGGCATTTATTATGATGACATAATCCGCTTAATATCATTCAGCCTCCAATGAAATAAAATAAGCTTAACTTCATAGGTATGCAGTTGCCTAGAAATGCCTTTCTCTTCCCTCATGGATGACACTATAGCTCCAGGAATCTCCATTCTATTCTAGCAATTCTTGACTACCCAGAATATTTCAGCATAGCTGGTCGTTGTGCGGCTGCATCTGATGGCACTACGAAGACCCCATCGGAAGTCTCGCCATGGCTGTCTAGAATGCAAGCGAAGACGAGTCAAGGTATGCACTCACTTGGCATGGCTCCATGTATTTTCTCGACTGAACTGGTCTTTTAGTGCGATGAAACCCGACCAGTGTGCTCCAATTGCTCTAAGCGCCAAGCGGGATGCGAATATGACTCGAGCAGTTCCCTCCTATGGGCGAACGAGGAACTACTACACCATGATACAAAGTCGGTTAACTCTAGATCTGATGAACCCCCTCTGCCAGAGCCACCGCATGTAACTGCCAATCCATTTGACACATCTGCCAAAGATGGAGGGGCAACTCATTCCAGTCCCAGCCTCAACCTAGGTGACTTGGAGTTGATGATGCAGTGGTGTAACTCAACGTACCAGGTCCTAACACGCAATGAAAGGACTGATCCGGTCTGGCGTCTTCGTGTTCCTGAAGAAGCCTTGTCACATTCTTTCCTTATGCACGGAATCTTGGCTCTTTCTGCCCTTCATATAGCCCGGACGAGGGACGACCACCGTCGGCCGGAATATATCAGTGCCGCCGTAGCCCACCAGAACCAGGCATTAGCATTTTTCCGAAAGCAGCTCGATGATATTAATGACGCAAATGCAAAAGCTATGTTTGCATTATCTAGCGTGGTAGTTGTATATGCTTTCGGTTTTCCTCATTCTCCCGAATCAAAAGATCCATGGGCATGCATTCACGATTTCATTCAAGTTTTGCTATTAGCACGGGGCGTGGAGCAAGTGCTGAGACAGGCCACGCCGTCTATCCGAAATAGCGACTGGGAAATTCTCCTGCGCTTGGACAAATACATTGCCTCTCTTCCACAAGATGTCCTTTCACCCCTCGAACGACTACGTGAGCTGAATGCTTACTGTGGCGCGCAAGACCCGACACATGATACCGACATATACAACAAAACTATTGAAAATCTGACGGATATAATGGCTGCAGCCTATGGTGGCTTGACTTCGATCACTGTTGCCGCGAGATGGGCAATCAGATTGAAGCCCAAGTTTGTGAACCTGATACGGGATCGTAGTCCTCTAGCCCTGATCATCCTAGCGCATCTCTGCGCAATTCTTTGTCGCCTCAAGTATGGCTGGTGCATCGATCAATGGATATTTAAGCTACCAAGGGCAATATATCAGATTCTGGATGATCGCTGGAAACCGCATGCACAGTGGCCCATGGTAGAAATTTTCGGACAGGATTTCCTCAACGAAATTGAAACGATTAATTCAGTTTGACTTTTCTCAGGACTTACTATTTCAATAGTGGGATGTTTGCCTGCGCATTTCTGGCACATGGGGCACTCTGATCGCAAGTTTTCTCTCTCTTAAGGACCTATTTTCGGGAAGGATGTTCTTCTAGACTTGATACTCTACCTGATGCATCAAACAGGGAAATGAGGCTCACAAACTTCAAGACTGTCCCCGAATCTCCATAAGTCACTATTGGCCTAAGAGACAACTAAATTCACCTGGATGAATGGCCAGAAAGACAACGGTTACAAAGAGCATTAGAAGCCCATCATACACGTAAATAAAGACTTCATTTCGGAGTAGGAAGCCATCCGAGCCTTGAATATACTCCACAACTCGAAAGCCCGACCGGATCAGAATGAGAAGACTTGAGAAGTGCAATGCAAACATATGCTTTTGCCAGGGGATGCTATGATCCGCGGACTCTGAAGTGGGACTCCTGGTTAATCTTCTCTGGAAAACAAGAGCGCTGATGAGGAAGAATCCAAAGAAAATGATCTGGACGAACAGGCCACCCAGAATGATATTTTCACCAGTGCTTTTAGAATTAGAGACCATAATACCCGCACCTGTTTCCGTCAGTATTCCATGTGTCTCCAGATTATGAGGAGATTCACCTGAAGCCTGCATTAGGAAGCTGAGCAGATCTCCTGCAACGAAAATCTTGGTCATCCATGTCACCCGGATTATTGCCGATCTTGACGCCTTGACTAGATGGATGATTCGGCCCAACTCCATGTATATGCTAGCGGCATAAAGCGCGGGTGCAACGAGCAGAAGGGTACTTTGCATCACGTAGGGACTGATTGTCCAATCTGGGGATTCGTTGGCCGACAGAACACGTCCGATGTACCCTACAGCCTCAACTATTGGGGTCAACTATTGGGCCGCTCGATATGCAAAGCATGGAAACTCACACCAAGTGCCTGTCACCAACGGGACGAAGAACCATGCTCGGGTTCTAAGTAGACGGTATGTGTGGATGACGGAAAGAATGAGGAATAGGACAACAAACAATATACCTGCAGCCTTGGAAGGATAGTAGTGGTAGGCAGTCCAGTCTGTATGCTTTGAGTCTGCCATCCCGGAAAGCTATATATAACAGGGTTGAAATGTTAAAACCCAGCAAGGCGAGTGAAATACTTGGGGGGTATACTGGCCCTGCCATTGTGTTTAAACCAAAACCTGGAGCTACAGAACCCCTCCTCGTCGCACTTTCATACACCGTAGCAGAAGTGGAGGCACAGCAAAGATCCACAGATGGTCTCGTATATCTCGTACCTTTCTCTGAATAGGGTAAAGGCTAGAGTCTTCTATTGGGGCCTATTGGCTCTCGCTACTGCCACTACTGACAACCCAACCGTTGAGCTTAAGATTCTCTGTCATAATGAAGAGAAGTAACTCCTGGTTCCACTGGAGCTACAGTCTCTTGCTTCGGCCGTCGTTAGTGAGTGCTATCTTGAGGGAGCCCATCACCGGGCTATACTGGGGTAATGCCTGGCCAACACATCAAGCTACTTCAATCTTCGTGTTGAATCTGTAACTGCGTTTCAAGCCATACTTGTACAGACTCTGCACCCTGCCCTAGACTCAACGTGCGCCCCTCTATTTTATCAAACACCAGACGTACCTTACTCCAGCAGAAACCAACGCCCACATGGTATATCCTACAACTTCGCTTGCTTCTCCGTCTCATTAACCAACACATATCGATACCGTGCCTTACCAGCATCCATATCAGCCAGCGCCGCATTCACATCCTTCATCGGTCTCTTCTGAATCCACGGCAACACACGCTTCTCAGCCGCCAACTGCAGCATGAGCCGAATATCCTCCGGTGAACCGATATTCGACCCGGTAACCTTCACCCCTTTCTGAATCAAAGAGAAAGCCGTCAACTGTGGAAGCGGCTTCTCAGGCGCCCCGACCTGCACAAACGTCCCATCCACGTTCAGCAGCCGCAGATACTGACTCAACGGCATATCTGGCGCATCAACAGTACAGATAATCAGATCCAGGGAACGCGAATGTGTCCTCCCCCACTTCTTCTCCTCATCGGTAGCAATAAACGCATCCGCCCCAAGTCCCTCAATTGTATCTTTCAGCTTACTCGACGTCCGCGAAATCCCCACCACTCGGTCACACCCCAACGCCCTCGCAAACAAAATCCCCAAATGCCCTAGTCCCCCAATACCCACAATCCCAACCGACTTCCCTGGCCCGGCACCGTACTTCCTCAACGGCGCAAACACAGTAACCCCACCGCATAGCAATGGCGCCGCCTCAGCCGAGGGCAGCGAGTTGGGGATCTTGAACGCAAAATGCGCCGGCCCACGCCAGTGCATTGCGAAGCCCCCGTATGCTTTGCTCTTGTCGGCGTACCGCGAGTTGTACGTCCCCGTTATCCGGGGACAATAGTTCTCCTGTCCGTCTGCGCACTCGGCGCAGTCCGCTTTCAGACAAGACATGCTCTGGGCGCCGATTCCGACCCGGTCTCCAACGCGGATTTCGCGGGAGGCTGGGGATGATACCAGCGTTGGGACGCCCGAGCCAATGCGGGTCACGGTGCCGATGATCTCGTGGCCGACTACGCAGGGGTAGTCTGCAGGGCCCCAGCCTGAGCGGAGGGTGTGAATGTCTGTCCCACAGATCCCGCAGTGGGAAACTGCGACTTCGATGTCGGTTTCTGTGAATGGTTTAGGGTTGAAGGTCATGAATGTTAGGGGACTTGTGGCGTTGTGGGCCACCCAGCCCTTGAATGTGTCTGGGGTCGTCGGGGACATTGTCGGGTGATATGGGTTTAGGTATTTTGAGGTGTGTATATTCTTAAACTGATGGTTTCAACTGTATATGATTGTTGTCTGGGTGTCGTCGGTGGCGCAATGGAGAGGTTGATTGCTTTTCTAGCAATTATATGTAAGTTATTCAAGATCCGCTCAGCAGTTGAAGTGAACTATCGAGCAGCATGCGGATATTTCAGAGATTAGGAGGGGATATATATGTACATCAATTAAAAGGAGAAAGAAGTCGGCTACTCCAGAGCAAATGGTGGAGATCGAACCAAAATGCGGACCGAATCAAGAATTGCCGAGGTTGCGGGATATCCTCATGAATATCAACAGAAGGTATATGCGTTGATCACAGCATGTCGGAATCCCATATCCAATCCATTAGATGCATTATGATTAACGAGTACATGTTTTCAACTAAAGCCAGAAGAATTCCCATGCGCCAGATCAGGTCAAATCATGACAATCGTATGCAGCTAACAGGTAGCACGCAGAGAAGTATTTACACTGGAGGGTATCAAACAAATCATATCCTAAACACACTGGCTTACAATAGCTTGTTCACCGGGATGTCATGCCCAATAGCTCGCCCAGCTCGTCATTAGTGAGAGTGCTTCTTCGCCGATCTTGGCTCCCTTTAGAACCCTTCACTGCGCGGCCTCGCTTACGGCTCTCGCCTTCTTTGCGGGCTTGTTCGGCAGCGCGAGCTTCACTCTCCGCAGCGGCTAGTTTCTGCGAAACACTCATCCGAGTTTGAGAACTGGGGCCCTGCTCCTTAGTCAGACCTGGCCTTTTCAGCTCATGCAGTCTGCTAGTCTGGTTGGGTACCTGACGCGACGTCTTGGTCTCCGGCTTTCTTCTTGACGGCCTGCGCGTAACTGTCTCGGACTGATGTGCTTTGATTGGCAGAGTATCATCGCCACCACTAGGTTCACAAGGTGATCCATGGAGTCCGGGTGTGAAAGAAACCTTTCGTGGCAAGCGCGCGGGTCGAACATTCTCGCTCCGCTCCTTCAGCGCACGATCGGAGCTCTTCTGAGACTTCTCCTCCCGTACTGGTAGCTGAGTGTCAACAGAAGCCGGAGGTTGCTCAACGCTCTCTTGAGAAGTCTTGTCTGCGGACTCTTCTTCCTCTTCAGCTTCCTGGTCTTCGTAAATTGGCGACTGCATCTGTTCCTCCTCGTCGTCGGCTGATGCAAGATCCTGAGCCGAGTCTACGCTAAGGTCGAGCCTCATACCCATTCGCAACTCCTCCGCTTGCACTGAGCCACCACCATCGGCGATTCGTCTATGCCATCCGTCCATCATGGTAACAGCTTGTTTCCACCTGCTCTCCATCTTTTCCCAACTTTCCCGTAGCCTCCCTATTTCCTCGTCGCGCACCTCGACTTCCTCGAGCGGTACAAAAGAGGGATTGGTGAGGAGTGTTCTCAGATGTTCAAGCACCCTATCCATTTGGTTGGACAGCTCTTCACAAGACGCCGGAAGTGTAGTAACTGGCCCTTGTGATGATTTCTGAGTTCCTACGCTTGAGCCGTTCGAATACTCTTCATTCTCCTCACTTTGGGGCAACCCTTGCAAGTCCTTCAGAGTCTGGACGGTGTTCCGCGCAAGCATAATTAAACTATCATTCTCGTCGCTCAAGTTCTGACATAACTCTGTCAGAAAATCGTTCGTTTCCTGCTTCAGACTGTAGCCTGGGTCATTGACATTATCGCCACCCGACATAAGCTTAGCTTTGGAGGATCGATCGACTGCAGGGTTTATGTTGATTGTTGTCACGCCTAGCCCCTCCCGTTTTCCTCTCTGACGTTCAGCCAGGTGGGATTTTAATCTCTGCATCTCGAGGTCACGCTTGCGGATGTCGTTGGCACACTGGGCCCTGACTTGCTGAATCGTAGTTTTCATACGCTGCACTTGGTCTTTCAGTTGTCTTACTGTAGCGTCGGCACTCGCTGCATTAGCTTTCTGGGCACGTTCTTGCGCTTCCGCCAAAGCGACCGATCGGGTCAATTCGGATGTCTTCGCCTTGAGTTTCTCCTATACGCAGTCTTAGCTTCTTGTATAGCCTCCCAAGTGTTGCTGGAACATACAATCTCGAGTGTCTTTTGGGCATCCTCCGCTCGCATTGTCCGAATCGTAGTCGCTAGGTTCTCTCGGTGTTCGGCTTCGCGCTATTCCAACCTGGTCAGATCATGTAAGAGACGAGACAGGTTATTCACATACATCTCTCCTCAGGACTAAATCATTCACCAGGTTGATGACTCTCGCCATCGCAGCCCCGGTGCCACCCTCCTCATTCTCCGGCTGAGCGAAATCGATCGGCTTACCACTTTTCAGTAACCCCCGGGCGAGAAGCACATTATTTATATAGGTAGACGCCGCCTGCAGATTGTGCGGCTCCATGCTTGCCTGCAAGCTGTCGGCCAAATATTGGATGAACTGGCGGGGATCAGGCGACTTAAGTTGTGAGAATTCAAAGCGCTTCGCAAGGGCCTCGGGCCGTTATTTTCACTTGCAGGGATTCCGAATGGGGAAGAATGTAAACACCGCCTTTTCCGCGGTGGCCCGCAGATGCCAAATGCGCAGTCGCATGATCGTCCTCCGTTGCCAGGCAGACTCGGAACTAAACCGCTTTAGTTCTACAACCTTTTACTCCGGATTTCTTGTCGCATCTGTTTGTATCCATTACACTCTTGTTTAGAAAATCCTAGTCTCTGTTGTACAGTAAAATAAAGAAATTTCCCCTCCCTCCCTCTTCCGATATGTGCACTACCTACGATACTTGCAATTAGTACCAGAACACCCAATCTCGGTTATCTGAGTCGTTGCTTGCTCAAGAATAGCGCACATTTCTCTGCGTAACTCGGAGTTTATTATGAAATGTATGGTGCTGTGGCATTTCTCTGGCCCACTGTCTATGCTTTCATGACTGATAGGGATCTCATGTTTTGACCTAGTAAGGTAACATGATATCGAGAATCTCGTATTGATTTCTTGTTTATCTTTCCTTTGTTTATCTTTTATCTTATTTTTCTTTTTCTTTTGTTTCCAAGGAAGGTTGACTCGTGAATGCATAAAATATTACCTGTCAGAAAGTTTCAAGAACGGGTCCCAATCTCAGTGATGTCCATTGAATGCCGAATACATAGCCTGCTACTCATACTGCCGAGGACACACCATTCTGAGAAGCCAAACGTATAATTGGCCGATTGGTTTGTCTACTATGAGCCTTACGATGGCTCTGTGCTGAGTTGTCTAGGGGTTTTCTTAGGTCTAGTCAGATACATAGTTTAGGGCCTTGACGGGGGGGCACACGGGTACTTTGTGTGTGTGTGTGTGTGTGTGTGTGTGTGTGTGTGTGTGTGTGCGCGCCAGATAGAAATAGGGCTCTTTGCATGAATTCAATCGTAAAAGCTGACAAGTCAAGCATAAATAAAGTACTGTGCATATGCAAGGCTGCCCGAGGATACTATCATCCTACTAGTAGTGAGAGGGCAACTGATTGTGGTGTGTCTCTGTATCAGTTGGATTGGTTAAGACGATACACACTGGAACAAACCAGTCTAGCCTAATATATATCTTAGTAATGCAGTCCATGACAAGGTTGTCTATAACATAGCAAGAATACATCAGGAAGTCACAAGGGCACCCATGCGACTGGAAGATCTTATACTGTGTACTCCGTACTAGCACTAGTGGTAATGATAGATTCGTTGCCTTGAAAGTGGAGTCCCGTGTTCGACGGGGACGCTTTGCCCGATTCAGGCTAGTGGAAGGGACTTTGGCCATTTTAGCAAGTCCCAATTAAAAGACAAGCACGTCCAGTCGCGTGGGTTCATCTCCTCACAGCATGGACCTCTTACTGAGTCGAGTCTACGCGTTGGTATGATGGGCTCTCAAGGTACGTGCTAAGACTCTCAAAACTCAAAAACACTTCTGATGAAATGTCCGACCCTCCTCTGGTAATTATTATTATTAGCGTAAATCTAACGAACCATAGCTCTAGCGCGTGGCGAAGGAGCTGCTTTGCAGCGGCATGGTCAACAACTATACCAAACGGGCAGCTTCAAGGCTGCCATAGATGCCTTCACAGAGGTACGGCGGGTCAATGTTACATCGGACTTCAACCTGTCAAATCTAACAACTATCTGGGCTGCCTCAGGCATTAAATAGTAAAGATGCTGATTTTCTTGGTATACTTGATAATCGCGCCGCTACTTACACTAAGCTCGGTCAATATGATCGGGCGCTCAAGGATGCGAAGCAGATGATTAAAAAGGACAAGCAAGATGAGCGAGTAGGGCTCTTTCGCAAAGTGCTCGGAAGCTTCATACCTCTTTGCTAATTCGAACCAGGGGTATCTTCGCTGCGCAAAATGCCTTCTCCTGGAAGGAAAGCTTGAGAAGGCTTTAGAACTCTACGCATATGCGCTAAAGTCTTTGCCTGGTAATCATCCTCGCCGTGAAGTCAGTGCTACTGCCCAGTGGATATTGAACCTCGTCGCTAGGGCTTTGCTGACCTGCGTAGCTCGTAGAACAACTACACAACAAGCTTCGAGATAAATTGACGTCCAAATGCTGTGACCCATTCAGTGTATTGCCTCTTGAAATAGCAGCGATGGTGTTAGGGCATCTTGACTTCAAGCAGATTGTGTACGTGGCTCAAATTGTCGTTCCACGCTCCCTTCTAACTGTTATCTTTAAGGGCCATCCTTCGCGTATCAAAACAATGGGACAGCTTCCTGTCCTCAATGCGAGACTTATGGATGCGGATTGATTTAACCGGTGCCCGCAGCAAAATCCATTGGGGTTCCGTCCGGTCTTACATCCGACGGTCAAAGTCCATGGTAACCCATGCTATTGTGAAGAATATATCCTCTAGTTCCGCAGAAAAAGTCCTTCAATTTTTCAGCAGGTGTCCAAGATTAGAATACTTGGAAGTCTGGACGCCGTTTAGCTGTCAGAATTTTTATGAGATGTACAAAGGCTCCCGACGTTTGAAAACGCTGATAATATCTAGAGATATGCCAGTACCGCAAGAGTATATTACCAAGTTCCTGGGAAGCTTGCCTCTCCTTGAGAATATCAAAATATACAAAGCCAGAACTTCACCTTCATCAAAGGTGCAATGGCCCTCAGAGCTGCCACATCTACGGAGTATAATCCTCGGCACCACAGAGGGATCGTGGTTAAACGGGCATACGTCTGCCCTGCATATCCCTCGTAAACAAGTACTGCCACCCTGCTATACGCCCCCCCTTTGAAAGCTCAGCTAACTGACTGTTTCAGCCTTCTCTTCCCTATTCCATTGCCAATCTTGAAGAGCTGTGCCTTAACTCAGATCCAGACGTCTTTTTCCCTTACCCTCCTTCTTTTAACCCAATAGACTTTGCGCGACTACGGCGACTGGACCTCAGCGGCATATACATCAGTGACGATTTTACTCTACCACCTAGCCTCGAATACCTACGCATCTGCGGTGGTGCTGCGACTGAGGATTTCCCATTTTCTAACCAGCGTCCTGTTGAGTTCCACAAACTCAAGACCCTCATGTTCAGGGATGTGCCTTGGGTATCGAACAACACCATGCTTATCTTTCTCGTTGAAGCCAAAGCCCCGCTTGAGGTACTTCATGTAGACAGCTGTTTCCGATTGCGCGGGACTGCATTCTGGCATAGTTTATGCCAACATGCCAATGATTTAACAGAACTCAACGTCTCCCATGTTATCGGGATCAATGATGACTTCTCGAACCTGATTGTAGAGAGGATGCACAAATTGAAAGTCATTTACATGTCTTATACCGATATTACCGGCATATCCATCAAGACATTCGCTGATGCTCGAGCCTCTGAAGGCAATGTCATGAAAATCGAGCGACTACATGTCAAAGGGTGTGAGCATGTCTCACCTGACGCAATCACATATGGTCGGGCACACGGCATTGATATAATCACTTAACTGGATGACACACCAAGAGGACTACTTAAGAAGGCATTTCCTGAAGGATGGTGGTATCCTGATGTCAGCAGCTTTGCCTCAATGAGCGGGGCCTTTGCCGTGCAGCTGAGTATATTCGGCTGATCTGACCAAGTGTTCTGAGAAATCAAACAATACACCTACTCCTACATGAACACACGATACAATACGACACGTGTTATTCAAGTGAACTTTAGCGAAATTGGATTTGGATCAATGAATAGAAATGTGGATTTAGGTATTCTTGTCAGTTAATGTAGGAAATCGAAATCATGTTGTACTTGAATTATTCCAGGCCTCGCTAGTATGTTCAAGAATATACAGAAACATCAAATTCAAACAGTATTCATTTTCATAACAGGCACGGTTCTCAGAAACCGTTACCCCTCTCCTGGCACCACTTCTCGACTTCCTTGGCCAACTTATCCTTCTGATCACGCACCATCTCCATCATCGGCTCAACCTGTTTCTGGAAAGAAGCATCATATCCAGTCAGGCCATTAGCCGAATACTCCGGCTCCTTCTGTGGAGCAAGATATGTATCGTAGATTGAGACCATCATATCCATAACGGCCGACAGCTGGTTAGGAAGCCACTGTAACCACTCATTAGCCACAAATCAATACTTAATAACAACCTAGAAAGGAAATATACCGTAACAATAGGGCTACCACCGGTAGCAGTAGGGTGAGGTGTACGACGAATGATATACTCGCGGGCAAACAGCCAATGACGCCAGCGGAAGCTCCGCACATGGTTCAGGGTCTTCAGGAAGAGGATGGCGGTCTCGGTATCCTTGACAACGAAGTCGCGGACGCCAACCTCCGCAGCCTTGGAGTTCATGTAGGCCAGGAACTCGCGGTGAGGGAGGGGGCGGTAGGCGCGGAACTCGTGCAGGATCTTGGTGAGTGGGGTGGAGGGCATGGGGATCTGGCAGAGGTGGTCAAGGAGGGGGATCTGGGTGGATTAGCCTTTGGGGTTGGATGGGGCGGGGTGATGGGTGCTCTCATACCATGCTGTCGTTGGCGCCACTTTCACCGCGGAAGTTGAGGGGCTTGTTATCGAGGACGCCGTCGTAGATCACGCCGTTCGGGAACATGGATTGGTTGGTGATTCCGAAGATGAAGACCCGGAAGGAGAGGTACTCGCTGGGCTTAGAGTTGGCCCACATGTCTGGGATGTAGTTAGTGTTTGGGTTGGGTTTTGGGGGTCGGTGGGGTATCAGAAGAGTTGCTTACCTTCCATACAGGCTTCAATCTTCTCCATGGATGATAGGATCTCTCTGAAGCCGTCATTGACTTCGGTACGGGAGCCGCCTTGTTCAATGGTGTCGACGACCTTCAGGGCTCCGCTGATCAGTCCATTGGACTCCTTGACCATGTCGATATGGGTTAGGATGAACCCGGCCTCGGAGGACTTGGGGTTAAGGCCATGTTCGAATGCCCGGACAAGACGGAGGTTGTCATATACTAGACCCTTCTTTGGATCGGCAAGGGTGTAGTTGAAAAGAGAGTATGCGGCAGCGTAGGACATGAAAGGTGGGATGTCCAACCTAGCGATGATTGATTAGTATGACCTTGCGCGATACCTTTTTATAGAAGGAAGGAAGGCATGATTGCTTGGTTGTTGTGACATACAGTTGAGCACAACGATACATTGGGCAAGCCACAGCCCTAGGAAGCACGTCACGTCCCAGGCCATACCCCTTGTCAGGGTTCTTGCACCAGTTCTCCCAGCATGGCTCAAGCAGGTAAGAAGATGCTAGGAAGGAGTAATCACGGAAAACGGCAGTGACAGCATAGAGGTCCGGGGAACCGTCAGCAGTGACCAGCTTGTCAACTTCGGCAGTGAGGTCAGGAAGCTCCTGGACGGCAGGACCCAGTTCATAGGTAGCCAGAAGACCAGGGGTACCATCAAGCTTCTCCACAGGAAGACGTTCAAGCAAGGATGCCAGAGGTTGGAAGGCATCAGGCAGCTGAGTAGGGGACATTATGAAGGGCAAGAAGCCGGTAGAAGTGGTGATAGTGAAGGGGTCCAAGGACTTAGGCAAGGTTGCCGGGTCATCATGGATATGAGGGAAACGCTTCACGGTAGTGGAAGACATTGGGGGGACCTTGGTCTGTGTCATTTTGAAAAGGACAGAAGGGGGAAAGACAAAGTCTATCTAGGAGTAATTGTATGGGAGACAAGATGGTATCAAAGAGCAGAATGGAAGACGCTTATTGAGGCAGAGAGCCGATCCAAAGATGATATGAAAATGATAAAGGAAACGGGGGCGGATTAGAAAAGGATTTGCGGCCTCCTATGGCTCGAGAATAGCAACTGAGTGAATGGATTTGGGCGGGAAAGGAGGCGATTCTTATAACATCCAGAGGCCGGTATCAATTCCGGCCTCGATGGCACTATTACCAAAAGGATGAGAAAACCCCGTGGAGACTGGATTCTGGCCGGTATCACCGTGATATCATAGCTGATAAGCATCTCTATATGAATTATTGAGGCCTCCTCGCAATAGCTGATGAGGACACCATCCCCTCTATCTCTATCTTCATCCTTGAAGATATATACAAGAGATCTATATAGATTCTTGGCATGGAGGGCAAGATAGAATCACGGGGACACGCTAAGCCGAATGTAGTAGTGACTTTACTATGCAACAATGATGCTCTTTCTTGTACTCGTGATCTGTATACTATTTCGAAGGACTATATTGGTATATGACATACCCCGCCTTCTCATATAAAGCTTGAAATCCTCAAAATCAAAGCATTTCCATCGTCTACTAGTCATGAACGTACGTGTACAGCGATTTGTCCGCTCTATATTTCACCCTCTGCCAAGACATGGCACCCCACATGGATCTATTTGATTCGCCAGGAAATCCGAATCAAGAGCAAAATAGCCTTTCCTAGTTGCATGAGGCCGGAATTGGGCCGGCCTCCGATAATAGCCGGCCATCTTTTATGTGCGACACTGTGTATAGTTGCACTGCTTGGTGTTATCTTGGTACTTTTTATGTGTATTCTGGGCCATTTTCTATAGAAATTATTTTAGTAACCTGTGAGAATGCTAGGCGATCGGAAGATAGAAATAGAGGATAAAAACAGGCTATGGTGAAGAAGCTTTCAAATAGACAGATTGCCAGATGATAAGGTCCCATGGCCTTTCATCTAGATTCAGCCACATTCTGATGACTAGCTGTATTGCAGCCACGTGAGCAGGTCGTTTAATAGTATAGGATTATTCGTGCGTCTAAGAGGTATCAGAGGTCGTCTTTATGACAATGTAAATGCGAGTGCATGCGCGGGAACAGGGATTCTATATCATATACTGTACATTCGGGTATATTATACAAGTGTCAGTCGTCTATCACTATCTTCGGCTTAGTTATGTTTGATGGCCACCCTTCAAAGTGGATGTTCCCCCAAGGACCTAGGACTCACCAGATGAGAGCCTATGGTGAAGAGCATAACATCCAACTCAATCCAACACTTTTATAATGCTTTTGGGCTTTATGTCCCCCTCCCTTGTTTCGCTTCGCCTCCAATCTGATCTTCTATGCTTGGGGAGACCGTTTGAAGTTTCCTGTATTCTTCTTCAAGTCTTCGCTGAATCTCGAACTCCGCCTGCCGTTCTTGTCGAATACGCTGCTTTTCCATATCTCGCTCAACCCCCTTATGCATGGACTTCAGAAATAACTAAAAGTTAGCGTCGGTCAATGTTTCAGAGCAAGGTACATACAGCTTTTTCTTGTTCTTGTGCCCAGTGAACGAAGTAGATGATTCCCGCCGTACCCAAACCGGTAGCAGCCAGTGTGAACTTAGATGCTCGAGACATTCTTATGTGTTTCCAATTGTGCGAGTTAAATTTTTGTTTTAAAAAACCCAATTATCAGGCACCACAGATCTAAAGAACTCTGGCATGATCCAGAACCTGCACCGGATTATCGGCGATCATCACCATGGCGGTGATAAGTGGCAGAACACAGACCGCCCACAGCTGACCCGGCCTCGGGGAGATCATCGGCGCATCTCCACGCCTCCGCCTTATCTGTGCTGTGTCCCTATTCCTCCCCTCCGTCTTTTTTCTCGATTTACATTATCAGCCGAGAGGATATATTAGTAGAGATGGTGAGCGCATGACTATGGGTGGTCGTGAAAGCTGGCAATGCTAACAATACGTTACAGTCCGCTCAGAACTCCGCAGGCATTCAGACCCTCCTCGATGTAAGTCGTGCTGTCATGGTATATTGCAAGGGTTGCATGATTTAACGCAAGTATTAGGCCGAGAGAGAGGCTCAAAAGATTGTTCAACAAGGTCTGTCGGATTGATACAAGCTTGGGAACATGACATGCATATACTGACGCATCGCGCTTGTTCAGCTAGAGAGTGTATGATTCCCTCCACCCCTCTCGACATAAGATATGCAGACCTGATGTGTAATTCCTAGACCGTACGAAGCGCATACGGGATGCGAAGTCAGAGGCACAGAAGGAGATCGAAGAATACAGAAATCAGAAGGAACAAGAGTTCAAGAAATTCGAGGCTGAGGTGAGCATGACCCCGCTCAATGAGTGTTGTAAACTTATAGAGCTCTACTAGCTAACCACACATGTTCCTCAACATTAGCACTCGAGCGGATACAAGAAGGCCGAAGAGGATGCAAACAAGGAGGCAGAAGTGAAGCTGCAGGAAATAAAGGATGCTGGAAACAGCAAGGGCGCTAAGGTTGTCGAAGACCTTATCAGTGCGCTGACCGATGTGAAGCCTGAGGCTTCCGAAAAGATCCTGAGCAAGGCATAGGCTTGCGGTCATAAGGCTTCTCCGGCAGCATTGAGGGGACATGTTTATTTGGGGCCTACTATTTTAAATGCTGTGAATATAGCGTTTGCTTCGTTACTTTGATTCCAACCACGTCTAATTCTATTGAAGCCGACCCCAGCAGATGTTGTTGTCAAGGCTGGGCAACGCCTACTTCGGCCTGAGGCAAGATCTAGGTCGTGGCTCTATTTAGATGAGCTACTTCTTCAAATACCATTGAGCTCGGATGGGTCTAAAAGGATACGACTTCCTATAATAAACGTTTGAATCAGGGCTCCAGACGTCTTCCTGGCTCGAAGGCTACGGCAGTCCCATGTTTACACTGTTCCCCTAGGCAATTTCAATGATAATCTAGGCCTTTGGCAGCATTCTGCTTGTCAGTAACCTATTACAAAGCGCATACGCTGGTTAATGCTAAATTTTTATGTTTTCATACATTGATCGCTCATGCTAGGTTTTAATCGTAACGCCTCATCCATTTCTTAATTTGTTTAACCTGAGGCACACATTTTAAGTTCCAGCAGCCATTACATCATCCCGCAATGACCCCCCCCCCCCAAATAACATCATATTCCAAACAAACAGCTAGAGATATAGAAGATGAGATGTGCAGTCGCTACTCTGCGCGCAAACACTAGGTTTGTCGGTTCGAAGCGCGTGAACCAGTACCCTCCACTCAATCATCGACTTCCTCGCGGGTTCCATTCGTCAACCTGTAGAAATCATCTCCATGAGGACACGGGGTCTGACCCACGGCTGGAAGGGCTGGGAAAAGTTATTCAGGATGAATATGCGGTGATTCGAGAAGACTATGGTGAGTCGTTGCCACTTGTTTCAGGCGCTTATAGTTATGTCTCTATGCATGCAAAGAAATTGCTCTTAACCACTGATTCATTGGTTAGATACTCCAAAGCACGCCATTGTCCTGGCCCATGGGCTTCTTGGGTTTGACGAATTGCGCCTTGCTGGCCCTTACTTTCCTGGTGTGCAATATTGGCGCGGTATTAAAGAGGCGTTGTCGGTGAAGGGTATTGAAGTCATCACCGCTACAGTACCTCCTTCAGGATCCGTCGAAGCACGTGCTGAGGAGCTAGCAAAGGACATTGCTGCTGGTGCTCAAGGAAAGGCTGTTAATATTATTGCGTATGCTATAAGACCCCCTTTCCTTTCTCGACCTCGAGTTTTGGAAATCCTTCGACTTATTGAGCTAACCCAGCGCAGTCATAGCATGGTAAAAACCATCCAACTAATATTTAAAGAGAGCATGCTCATTCACACAGCTCCTTAGGGGTGAGACATTCATGTCAAACGAATAGTCCTTAAAATATTGATCCATGTTCTAGCGGGCTTGATTCACGATATATGATCAGTCGTCTGCAACCGAATGATTTTAAAGTTCTGTCTCTGACGACTATTGCAACTCCTCACAGAGGTTAGTCGCAGCATGAGTATGAAGCAGCTACGCCTGGCTAATTAAGCTGCAGGCTCGGCAGTTGCAGACTACATTCTAAAGCAGATTGGCGGTTAGTTTGTTTGGCGCTCCGATCTTAAACATGTCGAGGAAGCTCATGATGTTGATTCATAGATGAGCGTCTTGCTCAGGTATATTACGCTCTCGAACAAATAAAGTTTGAGACCGGTGCTTTCTCTCAGCTAACACGGGATTACATGGAAAAGACGTTCAATCCTACCACTCCTGATGTTGAAGACGTCCGGTATGTGTTCCTCATCACCGTGTGTAGTTAGCGTAAGGCTGAGTCGGTGTAGATACTTTTCTTATGGGGCGTCCATGCAGCCAAGCTTTTGGTCCATATTCCGCCTATCCCATAGGTACCTTGAGCAGGTCGAAGGCCATAATGACGGACTAGTGAGCGTTGCCAGTAGCAGGTGGGGAGGGGAAGATGGCTACAAGGGAACCCTCATGGGCGTGAACCACTTGGACCTGATTAATTGGACTAACAGATTGAAGTGGCTGGCTGGCGAGATCACGGGAAACAGGCGAAGGTCCGTCTAGTAGTCCTCTCTTCCCAAAACCCGTTTGATCGGCTGGGGTAGCTGACGTTAGTGTGCGATTCAGGTTCAATGCTATCGCGTTCTACCTTGCCATTGCAGGTATGTAGCAACTATTCGAACGTGTCTTGGGTATCTGTGGCTGACGGTCCGTACAATGTAATTGCTCAGACATGCTTGCTAAGGAGGGTCTCTAATGTTCTTGCGCGCTAAGAAACTACTGAAGAATCTTGGTGCCTAGAGTATATATCCCACGGAGGGCTCGGATCTGGGCTGCTTAGTTCATTCTAGAAACTGTTCCTACCCAATCAGAATCATTCAAGGGGAGTCATGACATATACTATCACCGGTCCATGGTTGCTGTTAGAGGTCCACAGTACTAGTAGTAGGCCGCTTAATATGTCAAGGAAGGTGGCGGTGCAACACTTCAGCATGCACGGTGTGTGGGAGTGGCTGAGCCATCGGCAATGACATGAAATGGACGGGCCAGAACCATTAAATTGTACCCAGACCCTTGGACGATCCTCCCATTGATAAAAGCATTGAAATGAATCAGACCCTTAAATAAAGGCTGTCGAATTGTACCTTATGATCTAAGACGAGCTATATTAAATAGGACTGGTCTGGTCTACGTCTTTCTGTTTGTTTCTCCTTCTCTTTCTTTTGCTGTAATTAATACGCGCCGAGACTTTGGTGAACCGCTGCCCCACGCCCGCTGCTCTTGTCCCTGACTTTTAACGTCATTCCCCCCCTCGTATGTCTGTAGGGCTTGCCGGATTTCCGCCCCAACTCCTTTGATCATTATCTTTAGCTCCACACAATATTTGGTCAGCCTTGATAAGACTCTTCAGCTGCCGACCGAAGATTCTGAGCTTATATTTTTGTCTTCACCTCAATCTTGCAACTACTGAGACGGTCCATTGGAAGAGTGGTGACCTCTCGCAGTCGAGGTGTTTCCGCAATGTCTGCAACTCTCTACATCGACAGTCCGCACACGCACTTTACCAACCTCGATTTCCTTACGGGCAAGGTTGTGGTAAAATTGAATTCGGAGACCCAAATAAGTGGAATCCAAGTTAAATTAGAGGGAGAAAGTCGAACTCGCCTTTCAGGACCGCGACATCCGCACCATGAGCAATCTGATAAAAAGCGCACCGAGATTGAGGTTCATAAGGTACGGCGCTCCTTTTCTTTCTTTTTTCTTGCTCTCATTTCCACCGTTGCTCATGGACGGGATAGATCTTATACAAGGTTCTCAATCTCTTCCCAACACCGGCTGTCTTCAATGAGAACACTCCGAATACCGTTTGGACTTTTGCTGCGGGGACTTACGAGTATCCGTTTCAGTTCAAGGTAGGCTAGACATTAGCAACGCCTTATCACGGCGAGATGTGCTGATTTTGGCCTAGTTTCCCTTCAACAATGCATGTAGCTTTCAGAATAGCATGCTCACCAATCTCAACATTAGTGGTCTCAAAGTTGAGGTAGCTCGCGATACACATCGACATGTGAAGAAAACATTACCTCCATCATTGAGTGGCTTCCCTCAAATGGCAGACATAAAATATTACGTCAAAGCAACAGTAGTTAGGCCGCAGTTTTACAAAGAAAACATAAGGACGGTATGTACGGGGTCGTGGAAGGATGCAAACCAAGCTTCCGACTCCTATATACCCCATTGTAAAATGACCTGTGGTACATCTGCTTGAAAGGCTGACTTTATTATAGCTTACCAACATAAACTTCCTTCCCATTGAACCACCGAGGACAGGCAATCCGGGTGAAGAAACATATGCACGACGTCAACATCAATTTGCGAAAGGCCCTAGTACATCAAAGATGAAGAGTTTGTTTCAAAAAGGCTCCAGTTCGTCTCTCCGAGATTCTTCGAGTGACTCCCCTCGCGTATCCGCAGACATCAGATTACCAAATCCTTCGATACTCACATGTAACGAACCAATCCCGCTACGTATCCTTGTCAGTAAAACTTCGGAATCATATGAAACGATATTTTTGCAGACACTGCAAATTGAATTAATCGGCTATACCAGAATCCTTGCCCATGATCTAAAACGGGATGAAACCAACACTTCAGTCATCTTCAGCCGCAGTAATATGGCCATTCCACTTGGAAGAGGAGGCGATCCAGTCGGCACTGAGTGGACTATCGATGCTAGTATGTGGAGTCATATACCTCTCCCGAGCTCGGTGGCACCGACCTTTGAAACCTGCAATATCTCGAGGACATATGAGTTAGAAGTGCGGGTCGGTTTGAGCCATGGCACTGTCGGCAATATGAAAGTACGTCCAGTCTCCTCGCCTCATTATGCGCATCCACTAATTATACAAGCCCCAACTCATTGTACTACCGTTACGGATGCCTGTCAAGGTTTACTCTGGAATCGCCCCGCCTCAGGCGCTTCTGGACGCCATGGCTGAAGGCGGGCACATTCAACCAGCAGTTTCCCCTACCAAGCCAAGCCGACCTTCCCAGGAAACCAGTGCACCGCCTCCGATGCCTCCGAGGCCTATTAGACCTCCCGCGCCTATGAATCCAGAGGATGGTTACGACGACGCCCCCCCGAGTTACGAGGACGCAATGGCTGAAACTCTGAGTCCTGTGGATGGCCCCCGTCGCGAGTATAACCCACCAGCTGCCTCCTCCACCGGTAGACCTATTGAATTTGGAACTGATCCAAGCACGCCAGTTCACTCGGGAAAGGATCCTGAGCCCCGGACGCCCTACAGCAACCGTGAAGCGAACTCCTCGTCTGAGTCTTTCGATATGCTTCCGTCTACTCCTCCTGAACCACAGACCAGGTCTCCCCCTACATCTCCCGTCGCACGGCAACAAAGTGTGCTAAAAATTCACAAACTCGCGGCTCTCCAGGAAGACAGTCCACCCCAATATCAGCCTGTAGCAGACCACCAACTGCAGTCGCCCGGAAGCCAAGCACAGCCAAGTTCACCCAGGCCAGATGTTCGGGCTCTAAAACTAGGTGTTCCCAACAGGAAGCCTGTTCCCCGAAGTCCAAACTCCGGAGGTGCTTGATCTTCTGAGATCACTTTTTTAATAGGCTTATTTTACGCCTGGACGTGAACTTATACCATTCAACCCAACTTTCAACAGCCCTAGGGTCCTTTGTTTGGGCTAGGGTAAGCGTTAGGTGCGACAACACCAAGTACTGTTTGAGGAATTTAATACGGGTAGCACTTGCTCCGAACAGCATCGAATGACACCCTGGCTCCATTGTTGTCTGTCTTAAGTGATACGCGGCTCAGTCATGCATCTACAGGAGTTTCTAGGGGCACTTTTCTTTTTCTGTCTTTCCTTGTGAGTCTTCGATATCATACCTTCTCTATGGATAGGACACTTGCGATCCACCTATCTCTACTCGTACAAGTTACATAGTAATCGTAATGCCATTCTACATACATGTACTTCTCTAAATTATACCCTCAACTCCATCCATATACCAGATAGTATAGGTATCATGAGCGACGCAGCAGCAATACACCTTGCTCACTAAGCTGTAAGGGAGTAGAATACAGTTAGGCTGAAAATCTCATTGTTTGTTTTCCCGTCCGTACAAATAAATCTTAAAGTTGCGGTAAATCTTGTGTTGGCCTTAGGCACTAGTGGGACGAATCAGGTCTAGGGTGATATTTCGGAAAAGTGAGCTTCTGCTTCTCTTTGTCGAGCTTCTCTCGTGCCACTTCACGCGCCCCATGCAATTTCTCTTGCCACGATATGCTCTTCCCGATTGATTCGCTGGCTCCATACTGATTTAGTTGTCTCTGGCGAATTAAATTATCGGTTCTGCATCTTCTCCCCATTGCCAGAAAGCCCGAGCTGCTTGTTCCACTACATAAGTGTGAGAGTACCCGACGCGATCAGTCAACGGAGCTTCTATCACACGAGAAGCATTTATTACAATTGCATGTTACATTGCCTCACTAGTGCTATATCTCAATGATTTAATTTTAATAATCTCGAAGGAAAAAGAGACATTAATCAAACATTCTCCATCATGCGTCTCCACCTCATTATTCAACGCCACGGTCTACCCGTAACGCGCATTCTGTGGACGACGGCATCGCCGTCTCTGTACGGTCAGAATACATCGTCTGCTCTCCCCGCATTTGCTTCAGCTATTACCTCTTCACGCGCGCCTAATGCGCTCTATGCGAATGGTGGCTATACTATTGCTCAGCTCCTGGAAGATGTCAATGAGGTTGTTCCTCTTGAGACGGAGCCGGCACTATTTGACAGTGAGTTCAGTGGGCAATGGGGACTTGAAGACTATGTAGTTGAAGTTGGGGGCTCCGAGTGTCTACATTTCATGGAGGTGGAAGGTCTTTTGAGAGATGGCGACGAAATCTTGTGAGTATTTGGACTCTATCATACTGCTAGGCACCGACAAAGCATGCATTACAGTGACGTTTACTCACGCCCGACCAATCAAGGATTCGCGCACTACAAATATCCGACTTACGAGCTAGGCGACTGACCGGGCGACATCAAATCTCGACCGATGGCAAGCACCTCATAGACGGTGTACCCTTTGGAAAGCCTTTCCTGAAACGACCGGTCTCTTCAAGACCTGCGATCACTATCCCTCCACGGAAGAGAAGACGTACTACATTTGCGACACAAGACAATGTAGTCGGGTATCACGAGGAGGATACTGAGTGGGCTCTTCCGCGAATTCGCTCTCTCAAAGAACTTTCTGCTCTCAGAGGCGTTGATGAGCCTGAAACTGGTATTATGGATGGCAATGTGGAGTATAATGACGATGAGGACGAGGATGAATATGAGGACTATCATGAGAACCGCGAGGATGCTGGCAACGGTACCGTTATTCGCCATCACATAGATAACACTGAAGATGCTGAAGCATCAGAGAGTGGTGCAGATGCATCTGACATCGATACTAGAGACTTAGAAGATGAGCTAAAGGACCTAAAGGAGGATTTGGATATCTCAGCCATGCCAGAAACCGAGCCGATGGATGATGAACAACATGAGACTGAACACAAAGGCTATGCGTTGCGCTCAAGGCTGAGCACCTCGCATGCAGCACCAACCAGGGGTTCAGTGGCACAGGACATTCAGGCTTCCCCAGAAGGAAGGTCCTTCCGAAGGGATTCAAAATCGGTTAGGTTCAGTCAGCAAAAAAAGGAATCGCCGCTGCTTCCTTCCCAAGAATCTTTGATAGCCAAAGCGCCGTCAGTTTCGGAATCAAGCTCCAATTCAAGTGACAGTGCCAGCAGCACTTCTGTGAGTGACTCCAGTGACACAGATTCGGGTGTGGGTTCGAGTTCTTCGGATGATTCCTCCGAATCAAGTGATGATTCTAGCTCCGATTCAAGTATTTCAACTTCAGAGTCGGAGGACGAAGAGATATCAACCGCCCCACTCGTAGCCAACCCTCCTGGCCATGGCTCCGTAAGAACGAAGAAGAGCAATCAACGCAACAAAATGCGACGAAGACTGTCAAAGTTGAAGGAGCTTGGTGCCTTGCCCGCGGAGGCAGATTTTGCTGCTCTGCGAGACTGGGAGGACAAGAATAAAGGCCAGCGTTTTGTGCCTGAAAGCTCAGGTTCTAATAATGGCCCTGAGATGGACGAATTCGAGGAAAGACGGCAAAAGTTGCTTCGTGATATTGATTCAGGGGGCATCGACATCACCGACGGCACCTTTTCCCCTCTAAAGCCGGCCGAGGAAAGCAACCAGTCGCAGCCTAAAGAGCTTGCAAAGAAGCACGATGCTGCTATGGAGGAGGCCGGCGAAGTCGGCCCAGAGCCAAAACGACGTACCCTAGATGTTGCAAGCTCCCGAAGGTTACTCTTCGGCTCCCTTGGTGTTAGAACGCCGCGGACCAAAGAAGACGAGGAAGCTACTCGAAAGAAGCTCGCAGGGAAGGCGAATAATTTCGTCTCTCAGAAGAATTTGTCTGATGAGCCTACTGGTGCTCCTGAAAGTGACTTGGACGAGGACTGGGAAAATAAACTTGTAATTAGAGCTACTGAGTGCATTTATGATGACATTCAATTGACGGCACCTCCTTTCCCTTTCGAGCAGCGTTGGGATTACGAAGCTGGTGACCTCATAAGACAACGCAAGGGCTTAGGAAAAAAGAGGAAAAGGCGCCAGCAACTCCAAGTCTACGATGGGGAAGAAAATTATTATGGAGGTGGTGAGAACAGTTTTGTCGACGGTGATCTGCAGCCCAACTACGACGACTCGGAACTACACACCGAGGCAAACAATCATGAAGCTGCGCAGACTGCAGAGGAAAATTCAAGTGATCTGCCTTCAGTCCCTAGTGACCCAAGCTCTCTTCGCGACCTTGTTGAAGACGACTTGAAATGTGGATGCGTACTTGCCTTTAAACAGTTGGAAGTGTCTAAAGCCACAAACTGGCAACCCACCGTGACCGATTTTCGAGTTGCGATGATACATGACGTGTATGATGATAAGACCCTCAATCTCCGGCTTGCGAAGCGAGACCGCAGACAGATCAAAGAAACAGAAGTTGAGGAAGATGGACCTCAATACAGTGGATTTGAAATGCCGGGCTATGAAGACGAAGGTGAAGATGACGGCTTCAGAGAGATGTCCTTTGCCGATCTCATTGACCCGAAGCTTCTTCGGCCTGCAGAACTTGAAAAGACTAGGCAGACCAACAAGTCAGTACATTGATCTCCTTTTACTTTCGAGTTGCCTCGCGATTATGCGCTCACCCGACCAAGCTCCCCAGAGTTATTTCCGCGAAACCCCAGTCCGGCTACAATCCAACCTGGGACGTCCGGCGGGCTTGCAGATTATGAACAGACAATCAAGGAATCTGGCAAGCGGATCAACAAACTGGCTCACGAGGTATCTACAAGCAGTACGACTGATGGCATGCATGCTTCTGCAGGAGATGCCAGTCCCGAGATCAGGTCACCGACGTTTGATGGGTTCCAGTCCTCTAGCCCAACATCAGGGCAACCGCTGAAGGATAGCTTAGTCCATGAGGCGTCATCCGCTACAGATCGGAAAGCGAATGATTCTGACAGCAGTCACTCCGACCCTCACTCTCTTCTGGGCAAAGATGTTCAGTCTATGTCCCACTCATCTCCGCCTCCCATTCTTCCTGATAATTTCTCGTCACCCCCATCGGACGATGATCTGCAGATGCTTAGCACTCCAGGGAGTGGAGTTTCGTTCAGCCGCCTGATGGACCAGCTGTTCGATGGCGACGAAGAAACAAGTAACTCCCCTCCGGTCAAGAGGGAAGTGAGTCAACTCCCGGAAAGACCGGAGTCTCGGTCATCGCCTGATTCCGTCGTTCCCAATCCGTTTTACAAAATCGACAAAGCCCGCGAAACCCAACGTCGACGTAGTTCTCAGAAGCAGATATCTAGCACTAAGGAAGGAGACTCAACAATGGATTATGTGTCGGCAGTGGAATTCCCTTCTTCATCTCCACGCCGGTCAGCGAGGGTGAGGAAGAGGAAGTCTTACCCGTCGCAAGATGATTTATTGGTCAGCGCCCCCATGGGAGGTGTTCCACGGGGCAAGCAGAAGATTCCAGGCGCTCAGGACTCCTCCGCGTCCCACGAAATAATTGACTTGACTCAAGCCAGCCCTGCACGGTCTGCCGGAGGCAATGACCAGGATTTTACTCGGACCCGTCGGCTTTCTCGAGACCCGGGATGGGTGCACAAGAATATCCCCAGCACCCGCAGACAAACCCGGTTGTCATCAGCGGGGCCAAAAGTAGATGTCATGAAAGAGGTCAGCATCAGTCCATCACCCCGGCGGGGGGAAAAGCGCAGGCCAAAATCCTGAGCGAATGGCGGCTTGATCTTTCCTTGTTGGTTGGTGCATTCTTGCGCCATGAGAGGCTAGTGCTAGTGTCTGGCATTGATGGTTCTGGACCCCCCAGAGGCTTGTATTAGTATCTATATGTGTGTGTGTATATGTGTGTGTTTATGCTATGGTACATATGAAGAGATATCCTGTGTATAGCTTACGTTAGTAAAAAGGATGAAGGATGGCGTTGATGACGTCTGACAAAACCTGGTCGTTGATTGGTTGACCGTTTACGTCATGGCATTACTATCAATACTACAGTAAATGAACGAAATCAATACTATGAAATAATCATGATCAGAGAGGCAAGAGAACAAATGATCCAGATCAAGGCAACCCCTCCTCTCTCCTTCTCTCTATAAGCTTTAGTACATCCAATTCCCTTACGGAACCAGTATCAGACATCTAGATAATTTCCACACTACCTTCCCACCTGACCTAAGAAGGTACTCTTTCAAATCCATTGAACTCGCCCAATCCTAATGCACGTACCCCTCTCTCGCGGGGCACGCAACAGCTTCTCATCGCCTGTTTTCTACTCGCTATCCTCTCCTCGTCATATCCTGCTTGCCTCTTCTTATTCTCCCTTCCATTCCCGCTGCCGTTGTGGTTGTCGCAATTCTACCTTCTGTTCTTGCGCGTGCTGCACCCATCCAACTTCACCCCCCTTAGCCCACTCACGCCGCTTCACGTCCGCTAGGTCATCATCGTCTTCTTCCCTTTGCTCTCCATCTACCCCATTCCCGTCTAGACGTCTCATACTACCTACCGAGAAAACTTCCATTCATATTCGGCCATTCTCTTCAACACAATCTTGTAAACTCTCACACACCACCGCAAAAATGGCACAAGAATACAAACTCAAGGACATCTCATCCCTGGCGGACATCAAGGAAATGGACAAGGTGGAGTCCGAAGTGGAGGGCATAGAGGATGGTAAGGTCCTAGTGGTGAACTATGAAGGTCAATTTCATGCCATGAGTCCTAGATGTACCCACTATGGAGCGCCATTGAAACTTGGTGTTGTTGCTCCGGAGGGACGGATTACTTGCCCCTGGCATGGAGGTAAGTCTGCCTCGTTTGGCTTTGGTTGAGAGGACACCGTGGACTGATTATCATCCGTAGCATGCTTCAATATCAGCACCGGCGATGTTGAGGACGCACCCGCTCCCAAGGCTTTGCATAAGTTTGATGTCTTCGAGAAGAATGGTGCGGTCTATATCAAGGGAGAGGAATCGACCATTAAGTCCGGTCAAAGGGATCCGGTTGCCCAGTGCAGTGCTTCCGCTCCAGAGAAGCTAGTCATTGTAGGAGGGTAAGATCTCTGAACGTATGCATCATTCCTAGTGGCAGTAGATCTAACACCAAGCAGTGGAAGTGGTACTTTTGGTGTCGTCGAGGCCATTCGCGAGTTGAAATACAAGGGTGACATCACCATCATTTCTCGAGAACCCAATCTGCCTATTGACAGAACCAAGTTGTCCAAGGCTCTGATCTCAGATCCTTCGAAGATCGAGTGGCGCCCTCGTGAGTGGTACGAGAGCGTCTCCGTCGAAACTGTCACTGATGAAGTGACGTCGGTGGACTTCAACAAGAGGACTGTGGCCACTAAATCGGGCAAGACATACCCGTACACCAAGCTGGTACTTGCTACTGGTGGTGTGCCACGCACTCTCCCCGTGGAAGGCTTCAATGACCTAGGCAACATCTTCCTCCTGCGCTTTGTCACCGATGTACAGTCCATCCTCAAGGCAGTAGGCGAGAAGAACAAGAAGATCGTCGTCATTGGTAGTTCATTCATTGGTATGGAGGTGGGCAACGCACTCGCCAAAGAGAACGATGTCACCATTGTCGGTCAAGAAAAGGCCCCTATGGAGCGCGTCTTGGGTGAGGAGGTCGGTCGAATCATTCAAGGTAATCTGGAGAAGGCGGGTGTCAAATTCAAGCTGCAGGCCGGCGTTGCGAAAGCCACACCTTCTAGTTCGGACTCTAGCAAGGTCGGGGCTGTCCATCTCAACGACGGCGCCGTCCTCGAAGCCGACTTAGTCATTTTGGGTGTCGGCGTACGTCCAGCAACCGACTTCCTCAAAAACAATCAGGCCATTACTTTAGAGAACGACGGTTCAATCAGAACTGATGAGCATTTCGCTGTCCCTGGTTTAGACAACCATGTCTTTGCTATCGGTGACATTGCCACATACCCTTATCATGGCCCCGGGACGGACCCAAAGGGCACCCACACTCGCATCGAGCACTGGAACGTTGCACAAAATGCTGGCCGCGGCGTCGCCCGCGCTATTGTTCATAGCCTCGCAAACTCAGCCTCATCGTTACAATCCCTGAAACCGAAGGCCTTCATCCCAATTTTCTGGTCTGCTGTGGGCGCTCAATTACGGTACTGCGGTAATACCCCCAACGGCTGGGATAGCCTCGTTATGAAGGGTGAGCCCGAGAACGCCAAGTTCGCCGCGTACTACTGTAAGGGCGATACAGTGGTCGCTGTTGCGACAATGGGCATGGATCCCATTATGGTGAAGTGCGCGGAGTTGATGCGCCGGAAGAATATGCCGTCTAAGTCGCAGATTGAGAATGGTGTTGATGTCTTGAAAGTAGGATTGCCGGAAGGTATCAGGATTTAACTAGCATAGACTGCTCGCAATAGTACAGTTTATTGGTTGTTTTCAATTCATGAGTGAGCTGGTTAGCTGAATTTGTAAAGGTTTGTATGGTTACCTATTTATATATATTATTAGCTTGTTGCACCATTTGATCAAAAAGCCAGCGTTGTCGATTGGTCAAGCTTTGTATAAGAAGTTCATCCCGCGGATATATATCTTCCGTAAGGGTCGCATATATGATTCCAGAATAAGTTTTGATTTCTCCCTCTAACGCCCAACATGATAATAATATAGAACATGGAATGCTAACTTCTATACACAAACATAACTTGATTGAATTTAATCGAGACGGAGTAAGCTCAGAGTTAAACTCGATTCATAGGTCATTTCTCCTTCTTTTCTTTCTTCTTGGACTTGGACGATTTGGATTTCTTCTCCTTCTCGGCCTTCGGCTCCTTGGTCTTGCTGGGAGTATCTGGTTCTGGGATAGCAGCTACCGATGGCGCTGCTAGTGCGCCGGACATGGAAACCCGGGGTTCTTGACTAAGTCCCCTCCGTGGGGTGGCAGACGTGGTCAAGACACCATTACGCTCATCTTCAAGCACTCTCGCTTCTTCCTCCGGGGAGAGCATCGTGCCCTCAATGCTAAGAAAACTGCGATCGCGCTCCGAACCGGGGATGACGTCGACATCGACGACCCGGAAACGGACAGTGCCGCGTACACGGTGACCAGATACAGACTGGAAGTAGCCCTCTGCAGCAGACTCATCGTCCTCAGCATTGACTTCTTCATTGAGGGTGTCGGAGACGGGGTTTGCCAACGAGACGGGGTTGAAGTGCTCTTTTTCTTGATCGAAAGAGGCAGACGGTTCGGATTCATCATCTTCGGATGCGGTGGTTGTTTTTTGCTGGTCTCCGCTGACGCTGCCTTCTTCGCCTGGTGGGACCCATTTCCAGTTCGAGGGGAGTCTCTTGCGCTCAATACCGACGGAGAAGAGGTTGAGCACAACGGCGCCCAGGAAGCCTTCGGACTGGACGTTGACCCATCCTTCGAGAATTTGACCTCTCTGTGGCCGGAAAACCAGAAATGTTGCAGTCAGGTAAACGTACAGCACGCCGTATTCGCCTGCTGTCTTGGCGAGTGTTAATGGTTTCGGATTGGGATCTGCGGGATCAGAGGACGTAGATGGGGATGGCGGAGTACTCGATATCGAGGCATCAGAGTAGGCCAGTACAATTCCTTGAAGTGGAGCGTAGTAAGTAAGAAGGAGAGGGGAGAGATGTTCTGCCAGAAGAGAGGCTTTAGCATGAGTCGGGGAAATCGAGATGGGCGATAGAGGAAGATAGAGCGTTGCGGTGGTCAGAACATAAGGCGAGTCTGGAATTGCTGTTTCTTCTGTGCCGGCCTGTTTGATCTTCGTCTTATCCTTAGACTTCTTGCTCTTTTTCTTCTTTCCGCTGTCATGAGCGGCAGTTTCGTCGGTGAATTGGTTCGATTCGTGCTTGCGCTTCTTCTTTGACGGCGATGAGGATGATACATCCTTGTTCTTGTGCTTGCGCTTGCGCTCTTTTTCAGGGGAAGGTATGGCAGTTGGGACCTGGTCCGAATCAATTTCCATCGCGTCGACGGCCATTGTGTTCGATCGTGGCGCAATGGGTGCGCCTGTGAAGTATCTTCGAGAATTGATATCCGATTGATTTTCAGATGTCGAGAACTTTTTTTTTTTTTTTCTTTTCCTTCTTTGCTCATGTGGGGAAACAGAAGGCGGTGATTAGGGCGGTAAGTTTCAAGGCAGTCGCCAAGTCGCAACTCCATGAAAGACAACATGCGATAGTGCTCCATGGCGCTAACTCTTTTGTATAAAATCAAAAGTGGTTGATTTCTCGTGCTGCCTACAGGCACGGGACTGTAATATCTCCATGGCTTCTCTGTTGTCTCTTGCTGGTTGGGCATTTCTACCAAATGTGAGTGTTATCTTCACCTTTCCTTCTTCCCAGGTTCCCGTTAAGCCCCATGCAGCACGCTATGGCCATTACTGACAACGTGGGATACAGTATGCGACTTCCATAGTTCAGAATATTTACTACGGAATTACCATTCGCGCGGGTGAACCTCGACCCCAACCCCCCTCTCCGCGCTATGCACGACATCGCCGTCGCATCTTTATACTGGTTGTGACAAGCTATCTCCTCTACACGCTCTATGAGACATTTCATCGGGTCCAGGCTGCCGGTGATTTTTACAAAGCACTTGGAGTCTCTCCACTGGCCGATGATAGGACGATTAAAACGCGATTCCGGCGCCTTGCGGCGCAGCATCATCCAGACAAGTTTAACCAAGGGGATGGCATCCCTTCCGACGACTACTTTGTATATTTAAAGTTGGCGCAAGAGACCTTACTGGATCCTGCGAAGCGGTTTGCATATGATAGATTTGGACCCGATATTCTTGGTTGGGGTAATGTCAAGACCGTGCAAGACTTTCTGTTTAGGGGTTTACAACGGTCGATACCGCAGTATGTGGGAGGATTCGTGACCATTGTCATCTTGAACTTCACCTGGTGGGCCAACTGGGGTCGTTATGTGAGTGATCACCTTCTGTTGCTGCTTGTCTCCTCCTAACCGTGCACAGTGGCGCTTCTTTACTTTTGCTGCCTTGATCACTCTTGAACTAGCTTTGATCACGCAGCCAAGAGCGTTATTCTTCCCTGCATCCTATATCCCTGTGGAGCTACAAAAGTTGCTGGGCATTTCTACGAAGACGCCGAGTTTCTATCTCCTACCATTTCAGATCTTGACTCTTGCGCAGCGTGCCTCCGTAATGCTACATATCTTTATTTCGCAGGTGACACCGCCAGAGGTCAGCAAAGGGTCGTCTTCCGCAGCGGGTGAGCGTATCCACCCGCAGACCATGCAGCGCCTCGCGCAATTAGCTCAGCTCTCTCGGGCTACAGACGGCGAGTCGACGCGGCTGTTGCAGCTGGGATTTGCGCCATTTAAAGGCGATCGGGAGAGCGTTGCCACGCTGCGCAAGGGCATGAAGGAGGGGCTAGTCCTGAGCAGTGTACGAGCTAGTCCAGGGGTGCAGCAAGCTGTCGGGGAGGTGATTGAACGGAAAAGGCAAGACAAGAAGGCCGATTAGCGCTGGAGTTGAGGATGAGCGGTTAATTGTACATGTATTCAAGTGATTCGGCGACATTATATCTGATAAGCTCATTACAGGTCATGAACTGTTATAGAGATTGATATTCTCGATGTAGATGGGCACCGATAGTATTAGATATTGTACATTGAAAGATTTTGATGTGAGATGGGAGGTGAGGCAATTTCGCCCCAACTTGCAGGTTCCCAGGACTCGGATTAATATTGAGCCCTTTAATTCCTATCTCGTTCGATTACTTGAGCAAATAACTCTCGGCGGTTGGGGATTATCAATGGGAACGGATAGCCCGGACATTAAGCCCGTTTCCCGGTCATTGCGCGGTTTTCTGATTTAGTAATTCGAGTGCCTTGTGTGATTGTGTTCCGTTTGTGGCGAACCGGTCGGGAGAGATTTCTTGGTTCAAGTCTTACTACCTTTTTACTTAGTACTAGTCACGTAGGGTAGTCGTTTTAGTTTCCTGAATAGGCATCATCATATGTGCCCCCGGTCATTTTTGGTCTATCATCTGACAACACAAACACAACGGATGTTTCTACTCGGTCCACTTAATAGTGTAGAAATATCATCGGTCTCGTACATATCAGGTGTTATGTCGAGTACTCTGTATAGAAGGTCTCTATCCTGCTAAAAAGGGTACGAATGATCCAGGTTAGGTCATCCCCCGAACGAGTCTCTTTACTGTGTAGTCCTTTCTATCTTTTGGATCGGTAATTACTTGTTGGAAATGAATACCCGTACTCCATACCTGCGAAATAAACCCGGACGGAAGCGGTGGAAGTTCGTGCCAAAAAGTCTACCTCACTAATAAGCGGGACTGGCGATCCATAACTTGATCGATGGGAAGAGAAAAAAAAAAAGGTGTAACTTGTAAGATGGATACGAGTCCTATTATAGATATACAGTTCATTCGTTTTCTTTTCTTTTGTTGTTCCTCGGTAGGATTAATAGGTATATATTACTTTCAATACTCTCCCACTTCTTTCTCAGATTTTAGGATGAATGGAACGACTTAATTTAACTCGGCTGGGCATGGAGCATGGGGAGGAGTCCACTTCCTCTGTCTAGGGAATGAGACTGTTGTTCATGGATAGTAAAGCGCTTATTGAATCCAGTCAGTTAGCAGAATTAGAAACCAATCAGTAAGGGTAAGATAAAAAAAAATATGAAATATTAATAGATACGTATACTAAAGAATATGTACTGTATAGGCCTAGTTAGTAGATGACCTAGGTAGTATAGAATGAATTGAATTAAACGTCCCATACAGTCAGAAACCCCCGACCGATGACGTTTCCTTAACCACCAGTCACGGAAGCCACGCGTAAGAAACGGTACGAGACGCGAGGGCGGTAAATTTCCTTAGGGTGATTCGGTCCGCAGAAGGTTCAGCTTCTCGTCTCCTGAACAGTCACTGGACTGACCGCACAGAGAGAGCGTGTGAAAGTCTGGCTGTTCCCTTCTTAGTAGACGAGATGAACACACACCAACAATGAAACCACCACACGGCGCATCCCCATCCCTTTCTTCCATCCCCCGTCCTTTTTCTTTCCCTCCGCCCCTCTCCCTCTCTTCCTCCTCTCCTATCCTCTACCATCCCGCTTCATCATCGTCACTATCCAACCGGACTATGTCACTCGTGCCTCGCTCCTCTTGTCTCCATCAGCCTTGTCAAACTTTTGCCTCACCCTGACCAAGTCGCGCCGCCGCGTTTGACGTCTGGAACCACTTCTCCAACCAACCAACCTGTCTGTTACCCACGTCACAATCGCCATAAAATAATATCCAACTTTCTACCGTCCACCAACACTGCCACTCCGCGTCTCAACGGCTTTTACTTCCCCTTCACACCCATCGGGGCTGATTGTCATTTCTTCTACCCTACCCTCTTAAAATCGACATCGGCAGATTATCCATTGAGCTGAAATGCCCGCTGCTACTGCCACCAACGGTCGCTCCAGTCGGTCTGGGCCCTCTTCGAAAGGGGTCGTTGTACTCAAGCTCTCGTCGGACTTGTTAAGTCGCTTTGCCACTCCTCCTCCCCCAGAGGTTAAGGACAGGAAGAAGAGTAGCATCAAGGACGACGAGTCTAGAGCCGTCTCCCCCATCAAGGAAAAGGAACCCTCCTCCCCGGCGTCATCTTCCGTGGAAGCACCTATCCCTCCGTCCGACAATGCATCGGATGCTGCATCTACACCGGCCGCGGGCACTTCGGCTGCCGACACCCCCCGTCGCAAAGGTGTACCTGGTCCTAAGCCTGGAGTCAAACGAGCTCTGAACCAGACAAGCGAGACAACCCCTAAACCGAGAGGAAAGCCTGGTCCGAAGAAGAAGCCCAGACTGTAGGTCTTTGTTTTCACCCTAGCTGACACTGCAAACGGCACATACTAATTTGGGGGCGAATAGTGACGACGGTACCTCTGAACCCGTCAAAATTGCAGCATCCCATAGGTTGGGGCCCAAAGCCAACACCGGCGCCATTAATGCGGGCCTTCGCGCCCTTGATCGTTCGGGGGCTCCATGCCGCAAATGGGAACGCAAGTCTTTGCAACTGAAAAGCTTCACTGGAATCCAGTGGCAGCTGCCGACCTGGCGAACTCCTCGACCTCAGAAAACAGACGACAATGGCGAAATTAAGGAGTCTGTCTTGGAGACCGGTGATAGCGATAGCAAGGCGAATCAAAGCGCCAGCGGAGTTCCTAGCGAGAAGAGCAACTCTGGTGATGGAGACCTAACGCCGGTCCCTCCAAATATCGCAGAGGTATCTTCGCCTGCCATTGCTATGGCCGCATAGGCTCCAAACCCATAATCTGATTCGGCCATTCGTGTACATTATTTTCACTCTATCTTTTATTTTCCATGGTTTCTGGAGCGTTGTTTACATGTTCAACCTATGTATGGTCTGGATTGGCGTTTGGGAAATTCTATTCTTTCGCTCCCATACTGGGCTACCTTCTTTATTCGTTGTCATATCTAGCCACTGACAGAGAAGTTTCACCTGCTCCTGGCTTTGTTGGCCAGAGTTTGCAGGCTCAATCGCCTTTTGATTTGTCTTTGTCCCTCTATAGTTCTTTGTTTGTACTATTATGTTTGCTGGATTTGGGATTCTACGCAAGATCTGAGTTACCCTCTCTACCAAGGTCATGTGGGGGATGTTTATTGTATGCAGGAAAACGTTGGGAATATATCTACAGATGCAACCGGGTTGCGCACTCGGAGTATCAGTAGGGTAGGCAAGGAGTTTACGATCCAAAGTGATTCATCTAGAATGAACGAGTTTTGATATTCACGTTTTCTTAGATCGACCGATTCTACTCCGTAGGGTTCATTCTTTTTCTCTTTTGGCCAGCCATGAATGTAAGAGATGATAGTGGCTTTTCAATGTTTGATGTAACATCTCATCTGGAGCGGACCCGAAACCCTAGCCGTCTTGGTGGCCGGTAATTGTAGGAGTGATTGCTGACCAGGGAGGAACAGATCAGCTGCTAGCCTAAGCCGGATGATGGATGCATAATTATTAGGAGGGGGTCTCAGCAAATCATGCTGAATATGCTGGGATATGCGGACACCGTCAGAGGAGTCTTGTTGCATGGATATATATAGTAGAAGTGCGCTCATGAGTACTCTAATCCCGGACTCAATTTGGTAGAATCATAGCTGGTTAACTGCAAGGTGGTAGTAGAGGATTCCCCTTCATCTCTCCCCGTCGAAAGTGCAGTCAGTACCAGTAGTAATAAAGTACTAGTACATACATCATGGAGGTCGATGTACCTATGAATACTTTTTTCTTTACTCTTCTCCAGAAGCTCTGGGCGCCCGTGCTTTTTTCCCTTCCCTCCCCCCGCAGTCACATTCCTGTCATGCCATCATGTTCTTTTCCCTCTTAGTAAACGAATAGACTGAAACCCATGGCCCCGTGACTCTTTCCCTTGTAGTACGGAATTAGACAACTTCCTGAGGCATTATTGTCTCTCCTTCCTTTTCCCGTCACACAAGACGCTTCCTAAATTCCCATTCTCTAGTCTTCTCCCAACTTCATTGTAACTGCGAATCCCAGTCTTTCCTTAGATTGGGTGATTTTATTCCTCTTTCAAATATTCTGATACCGCCGAGAGATCGTCTTGAAGTACTTTTTTTTATAGAGTCAACAGCGAATATTAGGCGTCTGGTTGTTGTGCTCCACTGCCGTTTACGGAAAACCAAGTGACCCGTCCGTGAGACCATAATCCAAAAGAACGCAGACAAGAGTAAAAGAAGACGCAGAAAATATAGTCGAAGCAAGTTATCAATAAATGTTGACAAATGCCACGCATTTCACTATCGCCACAGTCATTCGAGTTTCGAGAGACACTCGCGTGAGAGTGTTGTGTATGTTCGTCGACCCTCCCCGCTCATCACTAAGTACCCGCCCGCCGTTGACTTTGGCTCCATCCAACGAACGACTCCAATATGACCGATGCACCATTTCCCCCGTCCAGTGGAGCTCGAGGAGCTCCTGTAGCCACCACATATTCCGGCCCAAGCCTCTCTACCATCCCCCGTCGTTCATCCTACGCTTCCGTCCTGTCTGGAACTGCGCTCTCGCCACCAAGCAATAGTGGTCCGTTCTCGCAACTGCTTACTTCGAACTCCACTTCTTACCCCCCACCATTTCATCCCGACGGCCGCCATCTGAGGCCATCCGCAGACCTGGATGCAGACATGCAGATGAACTCCCCATGGAGGATGTCGTCCGGCGATACACTTCCTCCTTATTCCCGAAAATACGCCAGCTTCACTCGTTCTGATCCCTTCCCCCAAAATCCCGGCAGCTTCTCCGACGTTGCATCGTCTTCATTTACACCATCATACCTGCGCAACTCCAGGTACATCTCCCGCCTCGATGCAGCTCGTCGAGCCAAGCTGGCGTCCCAACGGGATGCAATTTATTCTTCGTCAACGTCGAATCCCATTTCTACCTCCTCCAGCCAGGCGAGCTTGCCGCGTATAACACCATCCCATCGTGGGATGACCTATGATATCATCGAGAGGGAACCCCCTGGCGATGACGAACACGTTATGCCGCTTCCTTCACAGTGGAATGACGGAGACAAATATTCTGGTCTGGAGCTCACAAGCGGGGGATTGGAGGTCCGTTATACCGGCCCAGTCAATAAACACGACCATGAAGCTGCTGCCGTGCGTGCGGATAACCCGATGCCGCCGCAGTGCGGGATCTACTATTTTGAAATTACGATTTTATCCAAACCTAAGGAGGGGTATGTTCACACCACTTTTAGAAGGAGATGATTGTCTTCCTTTTCTCTTCCATTTCTCTGTCCGTCTTTTCTTTCTCTTCTGGGAGATATACTTACCGTAACAGAATGATCGGGATCGGGTTCTCCAGTAATAAAGCGTCGGTTGAGCGTCTCCCGGGATGGGAGCAAGAATCCTGGGCGTACCATGGTGATGATGGCAAGTCATTTTTCGGTGAAAGTCAAGGGCAAGGACGACAATACGGTCCTACCTTTGGTGTAAACGATACCGTGGGCTGCGGTGTCAATTTTTCGACGGGTTGTGCATTTTTCACTAAAAATGGCGTGTTTCTGGGTAATGACCTCGCGACAGGTGAAATTCTCAATGAAAGCTAACGACAGCTAGGTAATGCCTTTCGGGAATTGCGAAACCTAAAGGTCTACCCCTCGGTGGGCATGAAAAAACAGCCCCCTGTGCATTTGGCGGCAAACTTTGGCCAACATCCGTTCATGTTCGACATTGATGGCATGGTTAAGGTGTGTAGTGTGCATCTTGGCGGCAGTCTGGATATTACTGATCAAATGCAGAAAGAGAAATTTGCCATTCACTCAGAGATTCGTGCCACCAGCACCGCTAACCTACAGCCACCCTTAGATGAGTCTGCCTTGCTCCAAGAATTGGTTGCACAGTTCCTGGCTCATGACGGATATGTTGAAACGGCTCGGGCTTTTGCAGAAGAGGTCGCTGCAGAGTCGGCAGCGCTGCAAAATGGGCGTACGGAGCCACTGAAGAAGTATGAGGTAGAGGAAGATGTTGAAGCGATCAACCGGCAAAGTGCGGCGTTCCCGACTTTATTAGATAACTTGCACTAACTCTACGCAGAGATTCGAGCAGCGATATTGGATGGCGATATCGACAAGGCGCTGAAGTATACTAATGCTTATTACGCCAATGTTTTGCAGAACTTCCCTCATATTCACTTCAAGTTACGATGTCGGAAATTTTTGGAGATGATGCGTAGATGCAACGAGCCCTCTTGGGCTGCATCGAAGAGAGAGAAGTCATCTAATGGCCTTGCTGATGGCAGTGCCGTTTTCGACGAAGAGATGGAGCTTGACGAACAAATGCACCACGGTGGCGGCTGGAACGCTGACGGAATGGATACGGAAGAGCCCGAAAACGCTGCGAAGTTCAACGAGCTCCTCACCGAAGCCGTCCAGTATGGGCAACAATTACGTCTAGATTATCCGAATGACGAGCGCGGAGGGAACAAGAAGATGCTGGATGACATTTTCTCGTTGGTGGCGTATCCTGATCCGAAGCAGTCAGTCCACGGGCATTACCTGGACCCTGCAGGCCGCATTGCCGTTGCAGAGGAGTTGAATTCGGCGATTTTAGGTACTTCCCTCCGATCATTTGTTGTTCGTGCGAAGTGGATCCTGACTAACCTACGTGTAGTTTCACTTGGCAAATCATCATCAGCAGCTCTGGAGCGGCTTTACCAACAGACAGAAGTGCTGGTCAATGAAATCAGTGAAGAAGGCGGCGCTGGGGCGTTTATTAATGTGCGAAATGATTTTCTGCTTTGAATCCTTCAGCAGCATGTTTGGGACTGATTACTTGATTATTTTGTGAACGTGGCACATGAAGACTGGTAACCTTTTCTTCCTTTCTTTTTTTTAATCCATCTTCTTTTTTCATTTTCCCTGAATGTCTATTGGTGGCCCTGCACAACTCCTCTGTCTTGACTTTTTTTTTTTTTTTTTATTTCCCGGTCAGGTTGATCTGATCATCGTCCTGAGATACTTTGAGTTTGCTGTGTTCATATACACGAACCTAGATAAGTATGACGCTACAGGTACATACAGTAGTAGCCATGACTGGTAATAATTTCCCAATTCAATTCCAAATCCAATCGATAGAGTTTTTCCTAAAAAAATTTTCTCTTGCCGAAGGCAATGTGCGTGGAGGCGCATACGGATGATGTTCCGGAAGAATTACCACGAGTGGTGAATTGTGATATCTTATGTTCCGATTTCTACCAGAGTCACTCCACTCGTGGCTGCACATCAGTGACGATCGGGGAAGGCTTACTACTAAGTTGGCCTAGTCGGGTCCATCGCCTACCACCAACTTGGCCTGTGAGCAGGCTTATGTAGGTCAGAATCAGGTTGCGTGGTTTCATGACAACTGTGAGGCGATGAGTGGTTTCATTCTTTTTCCCTTACATCCATGTGTCTCATCACTGCAAGGTAGACGAACAGGTAGCACTACCTCAATATTTTCGTTCCTCCAGTACAGTACCTGCAAGTAATGGTAATGTAAATGAGGCGAGTGATACCCGCTATCATCTGCGTAACTCGTGAAAAATTGCGGGTAATGAACCGTGTGTGACTGTAACTCTCTTTGTAGCCAATCAGCGCTCCGATGGAAGCCTTATCGACAGTCTTCTCCGCCTTTTTCTCTCTCTGCCAAATAAAACCACCCGTCACTCTTTCCAAGTTACCTTTCCATTCATAGTTTACGACTGTCAACTACGATCCATTAACAATAGCCATCGGAGGGTTTTCCTTTACATGGCTTTTCAACTGAGTTTTATGGTGGAGATGTACTGATCTCATTTCCACCCCTCATTGACCCCTCAGATCCACTGGGAACCGACAGCTCAGCTCGATGATTTGGCGCCTCCGCTCTAGCTAGCCACTCCAAGGGGTGCCAACTCACACACAGTCTTGGGCAAAGTCGCATTCTAATCCCAGCCATGGCATCCCGTCCGCATAGCCCGGTTCCTGCTAGTCAGGTTCCATGCATTCCTACCCACTCCTCATCCACTCCGACGGCTCTGCGCTGTTGCTGTGGCCGGAATGATTGTACATTCCTGCAGCACAATAATCTGGCCCTGGAGGGGTTGGAAAAGGATCTCGCTACGGCTGCTCGATTGGGTCAGGTACGTTCCTTTGTCGGCGCTTTGGGTCGAAATCAGGCCTCTGCGTCATCATTCCGTTATCTTCGATGCATCCATATTTATGGCTTCCGTTCCTTTGCTTTTTTGTCTTCATGGCTCGATGTCTGTCAGCATACTTTGTACTTGTACATACTTGGGGTTCCTTGAGAGTACATAGATCGTCGTACTCGCAGCCCCCACAGTCTGTTTTTACTTTCCCCCTGTCACATTGTTTGTACTCCGTTGGAATTTGGACCCTCCTTTCGTTACCTTTGCGAAAGGACGTTGGGCTGCAGTTATTGAGAAAAGGCAAAAAAAGGGAGAGAGAGACGACCTGTCAACCTCGTGTCACCCATGGCGACTGTAACGACCGCTAGGTCTCCCATCCTCTCCCATTGTGTTGTTGTCCGTCATGGCCGCCTTCCAAGATAACGCTGTCACGGCGTTCGCTTCAACGAACTCGTCGTCACTAACGTTTGCATTACAGGCTTTACTACATCGCCATGAATCCTACATGGCCGAGGCTGAGGAGGATCGTCGTCGGTTCCTCACCAGTATCGAGAACCTGGAACGCGAGAAACGTGAGGTGCAGGTCGAAAATGCCCGCATCATCGAAGAGAACCGCGGGTTGTTGGAACAGCTGGACGCTTTGAACAAAGCTGTTGCTGATGCAGATTCTCATACCAAGTCTCTTGAAGTTAGACTAGAGCATTCTGAAGCTGAGCTTCGCAAAGTGACGGTGTCAGCTGCCCGTGCAGCTGACCTCGACGCCCAATTGGTTCAGATGGAGAATGAACAATCCAAGCTCCATGAGAGCCTGGAGTCAGCTGAAGAAGAGTCAAGATCGGCGGTCCAGCGATGGAAGAAGGCAGAAAGTACTTTAAGAGATCTTCATCATCAAATCGACCGCATTGAGAAGGAGGCACGAGAGGAACGCGAACGCCATACCGAAGCAGTCCAGCGTATGGAGCGAAAACGGACCGTTGAACGGGAGCTGGATGGCGCTGCTAGACGGCTAAAGGGAGCCGCGGCGACTCATGACTTGGGCAGGAATCACGGCGGAACCGTGGTGTCCCGCTTTGTCCGGGACATATTACAGGATAATGCCAATCTGCAATTGGGAATCGTTGAATTGCGGGAATTGCTGGAGAGTTCGAATCAAGAGGTGCAGTGTCTGCGGGATCAGATCATTTCGCACCAGTTGGTCCCCATGACAGAAGGCGATGGGCAAGTGCCACAACTTGCACCGACGTTGAGTCAGGAACTTGAGTCCAAGGAACCGCGTCGAGCACCGCAAGAGTTTCACATTCACCACCATTATCATACGCCGGCTATCAAAAAGGAGAGACCCACACTTTTCCGACGTTCCAAGAACAGGCACACCTGGGGGCATCCAAATACTGTCCACTCTCCTTCTGGTACAAAATTAGCTCGCAAACCTACGCACCGGTCGCAATCTTCTCATTCTTCTGCGTCCACTATGATGTCTCAGCCCCCCGTACAAATTCCCTCGGCTTCTAAACGCTGGTCCTTGCAGTCGCCTGGAGCTGAGTCCATAGCAAGCTCACCTCAATCCGGATATCGGTCATCGTCTATATTTGATAGGGTAGAGCGTGGGTTTGATTCCTCGCGAGCTACTAGCCCCGACAGCACAGCCTTTTCGCCATTAAGGGTTAGTCGACGAAGAAGCAGCTTCTATGATGCTAGTTTTCGATCTCCTGAAACGGATATTTCGGTCGATCCTGTGGATGATAGCGTTTTCAACAAGGGTCTTGGGGATGCGTACCAGCCTGTTATACCGGAGGAACGAGAGGACTCCGTGCATTACGCCACTTCTGAGAGAGGCTTTTCTCCTGCGCCTGATGATGTATTTGCCTCTCCTTATCGCTCAAGGCGCAAGCAATCGCATGAGAGCTTGTTCTCTGTTGCAGGCATGGACATCCATACTCCCAGTCGACGTCCATCGCGGATGGAGGATATCTCGAGGCCCTACTCTGCTCGCGTCCCGCGCCGTATCTTTTCTAGTAACGATCGGTTCTCCAACCCAGTTCTCTCAACGAGCACAGTCACCGCCAATAGAGAGCCTTCGAAAATTGACCAGTCTTCGCAAGCGCTACTTGCTTCAATGGCTGCTAGTAGGCATTCCGAGACAGGGTCAGCAACAAGTGGCCACTCAGACCCTACTGGGACACCTACTCGAAAAATTTCCCTCACCCGCCGTGTAGGCGGATGGATGCGAGAGCATTTGGGAAATACACCCACAACGGCCATTGGCGACACACAACCTCACCAAGAACAGCCAATATTATCGACGTCACAGGTATCGCCAGATACGACACCCCCATCCGCTGCGAATAGAAAGCCAGACCCCAAGGCTGACACCGTTCCGAGCCTGCGTTATCGGTACCCTGGCGTGAACCAAAAAGGCCCAATCATGGGTTTTCGGCCAACCTCCCGAGCCCCTTTTGCTATTCATGCCGAGGCAATCGATGAGGGCCTGTTGAGAGAGACTTTGGCAGAGTGAGGCACGGATGGTATCAACAGTAGTGTTCTGGTCCACTGTGCACAGTTTGATTTTTTTTATACCATTTTCTTTCATGCTACGGCAGGGATGAGCTGCATGTTCGTATATGGGCAGCCCTAGTGGCTTTTACACTCCTGATCGATTAGCGAGTATATACTTGGCGTCTCTCTTTGCTTCCATGATACCCCAGCGGATATTCCTTATCATTACAGACTGTTACACTTTCCATATAGTGCTCTGTATAGGAAGGCTCAATACAGTATATAGCAGAATCTTTATAATATCTTAAGGATACTTCTTTGTTATTGGCCCATTGATAGGTTCAGCTACCCGTAAGCGTAAATAAGTTCTTTCTCGTGAGCATGGAATCTTTTGCGAAAAGGCTGTCTACCTCGTGACCCGGTAGGTTCGAATTGGGATCCCGGTCTCATGGAAAAAACCGGTCTGGTTCTCCGTCACTGGCGACTCAAACGGTAGACACACTGCTTTAAAACGGTTGTTGTCTGCGAAATAGTCAGTGCCCTAACCCTGCCCCAAAGCAGTACTATCGAAGGGAGCAAATACCACAAGCATCGAGAAACGCCTGGAAGGTCTGCTGGTTCCGTAATGTAGCTGAGAGAATGAATTCTCGGACCCGGTAGTTATCAAAAAGGTCATGAAGAGTAGCAAACAATAGAGGAAGTAAGTCTGTGTCATAGGTCTACGTTCCATTAACCTCTTCGAACCAGGAACACCAATTAGCTTGAGTAACGAGACATAACGTACCAAATCCGCACCGAGTGCAACATCAAAACACAGATCTTCCCTTGCTATATCCTCAGTATCATCTTCAGCCGGATACCCCAACGGCGTTCCCCATTCCCAAGCTCCGACCCCAAACTGCCCGCCTAGCCCATTCCTCGCTTTGCTATCCTTCATATTCTCGATCAGTGTCCCCTCACGATCCGTCGCAAGCACAAATTGCGGCCGCAGGTACTTCGCCGCATACATTGACACGAACCCTGTTCCCGCGCCGAGCTCGATCACCCGTTTACCAGTCACATGGGCTGCGCCGGTGGGTGTGGAGAGGTATGTTCCGAGATGGAGGGAGGCTTCCCAGGTGCGGAAGCCAGTAGTGCCAGAGGAGTAGATCAGGCCGCGCGATTCCGAAGTAATCACTGTTTGGGGGCCTTGAGAGGTGGTGGTGGCAGGGGCGGTGTATTTAATGTAGGTTAGTTGTTGGGCTTGCTGGATTTGAGAGGGTTTGGGGAGGGAGATCAGATTTGTCCAAGTTTCAATGAGGTCGGAATTTAGTTCCTATCCAGGTATTACTAGTTAATGGTTTATTTTATGAAGCGCGGATGGTTCAATTGGTAGAAACATATAATAGTGTATATCTAACTATTATCTGTATTTCTAGAAATGGGCTCTGCGTACAGGTAGAGGAGCTTAGGATCGGACGTACATCCTCCTCCGGATCGGTGATTCCCTCTTCAATCCGTGCTATGATCGTCTTTAGAACGCGTGTGCGATAGCCCATTGGTGGGAGGGGCCATACTGCGGCCTCGTTGAACATATGCTCGTAGATGGCGCATTGTATGTCGGGACGGACGATGGTGGGAGTGTTGGGGAGAGAGAGATGAGTTAGGTCGAGTTGTTGAGAGTACTGCGCGGCAAGCTTCTTTAGTGAATGTATTTCGTTACCTTGAGACATTTTTGGGAGGAATATTTTCTCTTTGGGACTTTTTTTATACTCCGTTGAAAATGAGGGGGACGATCAATTGATAGCGGATAAGGCTGTCACGTGCACAGACCTACCGAAGGCGGGTTAGTGCGCCCTTAGCGAGCCCACATGCACAACAAGCAAAATTATCACTTTGGGATTTGACGACCGACCACTTCGAGCCCGCCAACGACAGCGACTTCGACAATCCCCCCCCAACTTCCTGTCCTCGTCGACGCAGATATTCGCTGCTACCGCAATAATGGCCGACGCTCCCGTTACCCTGCGGACTCGCAAGTTCATCCGCAACCCCCTGCTTGCTCGTAAGCAGATGGTCGTGTAAGCTCCCTGTTTTTTCCTCTGTCCGCTGTTCACAATCTTGCTTCCGAGGCCGACTTGGGATGGGACGGTTTGTTCTTCGGCAGACGAAATTTGTTGGTGTGAGAAAAACTTTGGATTAAGAGGGGGTTTCTTCTGGAGATGTGATTTTTTCTGGGGGGATATTGATTATGGGGCTTCTATAATCTTTTAAGAGGAGGCCCGGCAGTGATGGATCGGCGCTTGGAATATTTGCAAGAAAAGAAGAACGATGAGTTGAACATGATCTCTAATATGATTTGCAGTGACGTCCTCCACCCCAACCGCGCCAACGTCTCCAAGGATGAGCTCCGCGGCAAGCTCGCCGACCTGTACAAGGCCAACAAGGACCAGGTCTCCGTCTTCGGCTTCCGTACGCAATACGGTGGTGGCAAGAGCACTGGCTTCGCCCTCGTCTACGACTCCCAGGAAGCCCTGAAGAAGTTCGAGCCTCACTACCGTCTCGTCCGTATCGGTGCTGCCGAGAAGATCGAGAAGCCCAGCAGACAGCAGCGTATGCATTTCCTTCCCTTCTGGATATGGTATATCTGGGTATCGAAACAAGGCATGGGCTGATGTGTGATTTTCTTCCGGAATACAGGCAAGCAGCGCAAGAACCGCTCCAAGAAGTTCCGCGGTACCGCCAAGACCAAGGGCCCCAAGAAGTCCAAGAACTAAGCGCGCCCTCGACCTGTCGAATTCTGATGGATATGGATCGGATGGGAAGGATTGTTGGTTGCGGCCAGGGGCTAGTGCTAAAGCTATTGATGATAACCCTGTGGTGGTGATTGAGCGATTCGCATTCGCATATGCGATACACCATACCATACTAAAGCTATGTATGCTATGCTATGCAAATATAGTTATCATGCCATGACGATGACAGGGGGCAACCGCATCAATCACAATCAAAAGAAACAAAAAAAATATCAAATTTGAGATTTGGGGGTTCTGGATTCTTATATCTCATCTTTTCTACTTTATTTTGTTTCCGGGCTGGTGGATGAAAAATGTTTCTTTTTACTTTTATAACTCTGGGATTTACACTTTATTTACATCGGTGCTTTTACTATACAAGGGTTTGTTCCTGTTTTTCTTTTTTTTGGTTTGGAACACCTGTCGATGATGCATGGGATATCACTTCTTACTCTCCAACCAACTTCTCAGGCAGAAAGGCTTGTGAGATGTCAGGCACCCATGAGCTCATGTTCATGACCTGCATCGCTTCCCAGCCTTCCTTGGTGGTAGTTCTGGTGCTCGATGCGTAGCTTACTCGGCTCTAGTGTTGGCGATGTCTCTTCCTGGTTATCTATTTTTTAGTTAACGGGGAGTTTTAAATCCACTGCTAGCAGACCAGTACGCACCAGAAAGCCCTCTACTCCAACTCCTACCTCTCCCTAGTTCATTCCTCTACCCCAAAGTATGAAACCTTCCCAACCGAATCACGGCATTCTCAAACCCCATAGTTGCCGTAGTGTAACACAGGAACCCGCCGACCTCAAATTAGGTCAGTCAACTGGTAGGAACCATCCCTTGGAGACCACTGAACCCCTTGGGCACCTTCCCTCCATCGGGATTAATCCCCCCGAGCTCATTCATGGATGTGGATATTGTAAAAGGTCGAGTCGACTCCCGAATAGATGAAGCTTTATTTCCCCCCCCAACTTTGCCCTCTGATGAAGATGTACTTACTGTACTTAACTTGATTTTGCTCTGTACACACGAACTTTTTTTCCCTTCCTCTTTTCTCTTGATCCACTGCGTATGTACATACGTCGTACCTAGTGTAAATGGGAAACCAGATTAGGTAGACCAAGGGGGACACAGGGCTGAGAATGATTGGTGTAGAGACAGTAACTGGATCCAGCCTTGTTTGGCTTTCTTTTGCTTACCTAGGCATATAAGAAAATAGCTTTGGGGGACATGGTGGAGATTTTGGTGTACATTATTTCTAATATTCCTGAGTTGTAAGGTTCTGTTCACGAGCAACATGATCTGGTTTGAGAGGGCTGGCTTCGTCCGCCTCGGATCTATTCTTGAACTTTTGTCTAGTGACGGCTGTAGGATCAAAGAGAGGCTATTGACAATTTGTGTATCGATATTAAATATTTTTGTAACTGATAACTGTTTACGGGTTCTAGGGCTGTAGTTGGAGCTATGTAGGTTACATGCACAGGAAGCTTTGAACAGGAAAAGAAAAGCCCCAGCAGAGATAGAACCACCAAACGGACACAAGCATCAAACGGACTTCAAACAAGCCGCCGTTCACTCGAAAATGCCTCCCACCGTGGCCTAGCCTAGACCCCATATTATGGTTCACCAAAAGATAGAACGGAAGAAAGATGCTAAGGAAGATACAAAGATACCCGACCCGACAATCCTTGCCTACCCCGATATTAGTGTAACTTTTGGGTTTCCAGGACCGAGATCCGGAAAATTTGGGGGGAAAGAAATGAAAAGAAAAATAGAAAGATGTTGAAGGGTGTACAAGCAGGAGAAGTATTTGGAATCACCCAGAACTATCGGAGGGCTAAGAAGGAAATCAAGGGGAATGGTAAGAGAACAAACAGATCAATATTTGCACCAACTCTTGGCTGTCAGACAGCGTAATGACAAATAGCAGAAACAAACGAAACGAAACTCTACCAAAACACCGTGCAAAAACGTGTTGCTCAGCTCCCTCAGCCGTGGTCAGAGCGCTTACGCTGTAGTAACATGCACAGCCGCTTAGCACGCCTCGGAATAGAAGCCCCCTGGGTTACTCAAAGCTTGCGTCCGATGTGCTTCTACGGTTGCTCCGGGATCCGAAAGGCCGTCCGCTGCCGGCAAGCTAAAAGCTAAAGAGGAGGAGGTACTTTGGAGCTGCTCGGGAGGTCGCGTGTAAGGAAGTCCGTTCATTAGCATCCCGGAAGTGCCTGGTTTGGGTCCTTTTCTCCTCTCAGAGCTGCAGTAACCGTAAATGGTGGAGCTATCCTCCACAAGAGAAAGACGGGCACTCTCAGTCAAGATCGGCCTTCGCATTGGAGCTTCCTCGCTTCTCTGCAGCTCTTCGCCGGAATTCGCGGGGTTCAATCGAGTGAATGTGCCACAGGAGGGCATCAACGGTGACGAAGCACTGGCCGACGTCATTGGTGAATATCCAAGCACCATCTCCTGCGTGTTCGACGGGGGTGGTTTTGCCCGGTTTAGAGGGGCGGCGTTAAAAGGTTCGGGGGTATACTGTTTCATCGACCGGGCACTGTTGGCAGTAATGATAGCTTTAGGTGTCCAGGGGTGTCCAACCCTGCAGTCCTGTTGAGGAAGCCCGGAAATGGCATCGGACGATGTTGGGAGCACCGAAAGACCCGATTGAAGCTGGTTCCGCCCACTGGGGGTGGGAAGTGTCCGATCTGCTTCCTGTCCCGCAGATGATAGAGCAACCATCGAGGGCACAAAGCCCGTATCAGTAGATTGGGTTCCCGGCGCCGACATTATATAAGCGTAATCGGAGTGGTGAAACGTGCCCTGCGCTTCATGGTCGGGCAAAAGCCCTCCCCTAGTAACGCTAAGGCCAGAATGGCATGTCCTTGACCATGGGACTCCGTAGTAGTCTCCTAGGGCTCCTTGGGGTAATATCGTGGGCACCCCGTAGGCTGCAGGCTGTGAACCGTAAGCAGCCGAGGGATCTTCGTCATAATTGGCCATATGATCCTGACCAAAGCCTGGGCGACTATAGGACTGTTGAGGCTCGGTCGAGCTTATGCAAAAGGCTGGTGGTGGACGTGAGAGAGAAGTAACGCGGAAATTGGATGGATTCGCTGACAACAACTCTTGTCTTGTAGCCACTGAAGATATGTACGTGCCCTGTCTCTGGTGAGCTAAAGACAGTGTACCGTTCATAAACGAATACGGCCATCCAGTAGCCTTTGTCTGCAACATTGATGAATTGACCTTGGCTGTATCTTAGCTTATCGTAGAGGAATCCAGTGATTGGTGAAGAGGACTGACCCTTAAAAACTGGCAGTGCGTATTCCCCGAAGACCGACAATTTGAACATCCTTGGCCGTCGCCAATATCACCGCTGCACTTGATCTTCCTTTTCCGACATCTATTGCACTGCGGATGTCAGCTTCTTTATCCCCTTTCCTCGGGCAAAGGGAACTCACTGCTACGGGGATCCGTCGTCTGGTGGCGTTTCGACTCTTCTCTCCTTCCGGAATCGCAGTATTCGGTCCGATGATCCTGTCCACAACCATCTGCTGGCTGCTAGCCTGTGTTGGATGTGATAACGAGAGTACATCTTGTTGAGATTGCGGGTCGAAACCGACCTCGTCCTCCAGGGTGTAGAAAGAACGTGCCATTACTTTAGGTATCAGCGGCAAAGAAAACGCATTGGTTCCAGTTCTGAGACGTGCATAAAGTCAAAATAGGTACAGGAAATTCAAATATAATCAGTGGTTACCGGAAGTATCAAAGGTCAATGGGCCAGGAATGATAGCGGCCAACATGTTCCGCCGATCTTCGCGTATTGGAAAAGGGACCGGGGAAGGGCGAGGGGGATACAGTCGGAAGCGATGCCAGTTTTAAGTCAATGTGTCAGGTTTAATTTTCTGATTGCCCTTTTATCAGTATTTGTTTTTTCAAAAAATATCTTTTCTCTTCTGTTGGTCCGTTCAATGTATATTATTTCGACGGATGGTAACCAGATTCGGAAGAGCTCAAAAGCCAGGAAGGACTGCTAATTCACTTGCTGGCTCAAGCAAGTGGCTAAGTTGATACCTGGCTTTCTCGTTGCACTATGCAGAGTTCCGTCTACTTTATCCAAGTCAGTCGTCAAGTCGGTCGGGTCCGTAGACGCACCCTGATAGAAGGTCAGCCAGACAGACGACAGACAGAATTTCCCGGCGTTTTAAGAGGTTCTGTTTCACAAAGTAACGTTGCACGGGTGGACATGACCTGATAGTCGCCATAACGAGTCAGGCTGAGAGAGCCGGAAACCTTTCTGAGCTCTGCTGAGCCAATAGCCACGACCAGGGCTCCACAACCTTTCTCCTTGAACCACGGCCATCTTCAAATGGGTACATTTCTCTTCATAGATGGATCCTAAAGCAAAGAGAGGACTGGGACCGACCCCCAACACACATACATTTGGCAACAAGTGGGCAGCAGTCGATTACGTTTGCAAAAGCCTTGCAAAGCTGCAACCCCGTGGGTTGGCCGAGACGAGTATGGAGGTTGTTTGCCTTCATTGAATGGCGGTGTTATTGACCTATGGCTGGGCTTCCTGCCATTTTCAACGTCAAACATACATCTTCGTACTTTTGACACGCCGCCTATAATCTAGTGAAGAGTCGGCAGCCAGTGACGGCCATGAAAATCTTGGGAAACCCAGATTTTGCTTTAATAAATGAGTGGTGAGCTGCTGATAACACAAAGAGGCCCTTGCAAATGACCTAGCGCAAGAGCATTACGCTGGTGTCTCGGAAAACTCTGGGCTGGCACATCCTAGCCGTAGGACTGACGGCGATGCTTCGGCGCGATTAGATCATGCCAGTCCCAACGAAAGCAAATGTGGCTTAGTAGCCAAGACTGAGCCCCGAATGAAGCCCTGGCATAAATGGACCGACTTGAAACCTGTGTCCAGGTCACTGGGCTGGATCTGCATCTGTACATAGGCTGCGTGGCTGTCGCTCTCCAACCATCTAATGCCATCCCCAATGAATAGTACAGAATAAATCCAACCAAGCCGAAGAAATGTAGTGAGTATAGGAAGAGATATGGGATTACCGTTATGGTAAGGCAAAGTACATGAGATTGTTTAATACTACCAACCAATCCAACGAAATGGGAGAAATCTTGGACAGGAAAGCTCTGCCATGTATAAAGGTCAGGGGTGTGAACCGAAAGGATGTTCTGACATAGCAGATTTACATTTGTCTGCACATACGCTAACAAGGCTCCCTGGTGAGATTAGTTTCGTTTGTGGCAGACCTATTCAAGCAGACCAAAGAACCCAATGAGCTCCTTGTCTATAATTGACAGCCACAATCACGCCGAACCAAGGTTCGCTGACATAACGAAGGAAAAAGGAAGATACCAAATGAGCCATTTAGAAGGAAAGATCCGAAGCAGTCTGCAGACATCCTTTCCTTTCTTCCGAAGATGTTTGGTCGGAAATGGACCCATGTTGACAAACGGACCAGCCACCAGGTGCCAGGAACCAGTGAAACGTGCTTGACATTTGTTAGCGCTGGAGCTAATGATAATCTAGGGGCAAAAAAAAGAAAAGAGAAAAGAAAATATATTACTATTGATGGAAAAAAACAAATAAGACGATTGCGAGGTCGCAAAGGGTAAGACAGGGAAGAAGAGAACAAAAATATACTAAGATCGACCACGTGTTTTTCCCTTTCGCTGTAGTTGCTGATCGACGTGAAATGGTAAAGCTGCAGTACTACTGACCGTTACGTTCAACGCTTCTGCTGTGGAACTCGAGAAACAAGTGAATAGTCAGTAGTACCTTAGCAAGTGTACCAAATATGCTTACCTATAATATATGCTGTTTTGCTTGGTGCCAAGACGCATTTTCCACTTCACGGAAGAGCATACGGGAGTCATAGTTGAGCTTTGTCCTCCAAGTATCGAAGCGCATATCTCACAAGAGAAGAACTGACCAAACGGATCATTTGTCATGGTAAACAGCAGCCTACCAATCTTGGCCAACCTTTGCGTATGTCCATCTTGCACGCCCGATTTCACATCGAACGGGTCTAACGGAAGGCCTGCCGTTGGATTGAGAAGTGGTTTCTAGTTACACGAAGGGGTGCTGGCTCAACGATTCGAAAGGTGAAAGCAAGCTCTTCGAAAATAGAAGTAGAATGAATAGTGTCCATTGGGGTAGGGGTCAGCCGACTACTAGTAGGTGTTGGTCATGGCTCTCGCGTATGGTATGTACATACCTATACCATGGAAAGTACAACTAGTTGGGGATCGACGGATCAAATTGGCTTTTGTTTGGTGGCAGCGGCTCCGCACCTTAACTTTTCCCGCCTTTAATCTGTAAACTAAAAGGATACTGCCGTCAAGTCTTCAGCCATATCATCTCTCTCCCTCCACAGGGTCAAGCTTCCGATCAATAGCTTAATTTTTTACTGCTGTGCGGGCCCCTTTCTCATTTCGGTTCATGCTGTTCAATTTCAATACTTGTTTTCTTCTTTAGTTCCTCGTATCCTTGTCTAACGCACGGTCGATCATCCCCGCTTCACGTGTGACCACCAGAGCGCCATGAGCGTCCTCCTGGAGACCTCCCTTGGTGACATTGTCATTGACTTACTAGTCGACGAGTGTCCTAAAGCGTGCGAAAAGTAAGTAGACCTGATTCTCATGTGATAGTCTGGCTTTTGTGTATCTTGCGCGTGTATTATGTCGAGTAGCTGAACCCCGAAACTAAGCTATTCATTTTCTTCCGCTACAGCTTCCTGAAGCTATGCAAAGTCAAGTACTATAATTTTTCCCCCATCCACAGTGTCCAGAAAAACTTCACTTTTCAAACCGGCGATCCCCTCGGACCTGATTCCTCAGAAAGCGATGGCGGTTCGTCGATATGGGGCCTTCTAGAAGGTCCGCCGAAGAGGACGTTTTCGCTCGAGCCCCCGCCGAAGTTGAAGCACGATGAAAGAGGAACAGTGAGCATGGCAACAGTTCCTTCGCCACATGATCCCGATCAGCGCATCGCTGCGAGTCAGTTCATCATCACATTGGGGGAGAATCTTGATTACCTGGATGGCAAAGCGGTGATTTTTGGGAAGGTTGTGGAAGGATTTGACGTCCTTGAGAAAGTAAACGAAGCCTTCATAGACGACCGGGGTCGACCACTCAAGGACATTCGTATCCGACATACGGTTATTCTTGACGACCCATTCGAAGATCCCCCGGGCCTGGCGGCTCCCCCTGAGAGCCCTTTGCCGTCGAAGGCGCAGCTAGCTACTGTGAGAATAGCCGATGATGAGGAGCTCGACGATAATATGGACGAGGAATCTATGGAGAAATTACGGCGCGAACGCGAAGCAAGAGCACAGGCGCTGACCCTTGAAATGGTTGGTGATCTCCCATTTGCGGAGGTTAAGCCGCCAGAGAATGTCTTGTTTGTCTGCAAGTTGAATCCTGTTACTCAAGGTATGTGTTCGCCGTCCTCGTAAATGTTCTCTCTTGCTGACGGAAAGTAGACGAGGATCTTCACTTGATCTTCAGCCGGTTCGGTTCAATCTTATCCTGCGAGGTCATTCGAGACAAACGAACAGGTGACAGCTTGCAGTACGCTTTTATCGAGTTTGAGAACCAGAAAGATTGCGAACAAGCCTACTTCAAGATGCAGGGCGTGCTAATCGATGATCATCGTATACATGTGGATTTTTCTCAAAGTGTCTGTTCTACGATTCACTTTTTACTACCTAGCGTTGCTGATAAGTCATATAGGTGTCGAAATTGTCAGAAAGCTGGAGAAACGCTACCATCTCCAAGCGCAGTGGTCAGCGAGGCGGATTTGGCGGCGTAGCAAGTCTTGAGAAGAAGCGCCAGTATAGGGCGTCCGATAACGCTCGGGAAGAAGAGAATGATTATAACCTGGTGTTTGACAAGGGCGATAAGGCTCCTCGCAGGCGGTCATACAGCCGGAGTCCACAACGAAGTTCCAATCGTGACCGACGGGTTAGCCGAAGCCCTCGGCGAGATTCCTCTCGAGATCCTTATCGGAGACGACACCGCGACCGGTCTCTCAGTCGAAGCCCAACACGAGGAGAATATCGCGATAAGGACCGGAGTCGCTACAACAACCGTGAGCGACGCCGGGATGATGAACGTTACCGGGAAAGGAGGCGTCGTTGATGTGTTCTTCAGATTCTTAGTGTCTGCTATATTCCATATGTAAAATAAATCAAGCATACCTACGTAACTAACTGCATAAATATGGGCGATTTTTGATGACTGACTTCACTATTTATCTCCTGAGCCTCACCCAATAAATCCCTCGATCTCACTGACCAACCGAAATCCCCTGATGAAACTTGTGGCCCCACGGCTTCACATCGATGGTGGCCCACGAGAGCTCCGCCTTCTACCGTTCCCTGAGGCGTGGTTGGCCAGTCCGACCTCTCGTCGAGACTTGGAAAGTTTCTTGCTGATCGCTAATTATAGGCCCATACCCTCAATAATACGTATGTTGAAAATTGTGGTTGCGATGGAGTAGTACTAGGCCAGTTAGTAGTAGTACTAGTATCAGGTATGGAGCAGCTCTCTTTCTGTTACTCCTGACTAAAAATAATAATGGAATAAAAATAAATCATTAGTGAGGTAGACTATTCCTAGCGGTCAGCCCGTGGCTTGACAACACACTCCTTAGTATTAGATTAAGTTGTAGTTGTTGCTTTAAAAGACCCTTCATCCCAGAGCTTCAGTTCCACCCCGCCATTCATTCGCAAAAACCCCTCCCGGACTCTAGTTCTCACTTTCCCTCATTCTCTAACCCCCCACCACATCCACATCTCTCTTGCCTTTGAACAAAAATCTGCACATTTCCCTCCGAATCCACTTACATTCAAGTTCAACACCATGGCGGCAGCTATTAAGGAAACCGTATCCAACCTGCTCCATGGTCATTCCGAAAACACCCCTCGTCAACCTTCCCCTGAAGAGTTCCAGCAACTACAACAGAAGTATACCGATGCCGGGCAAGGACATGTTTTCAAATTCGCCGATCAATTAAACCAGGTCGAGAAGGCTCAGCTCTTCCATCAGCTGAGCAACTTCAAACCCAACCGGATCAATGAGCTGGCCGACAAGGTTCTGAATCCCGCCAAAACTCAGGATGGCCCCGTTACCCTCGAGCCCCTCCCTGAAGTGGCCACTGCCTCTATCATGGACTCCAACCCGAAGGACATTCAACAGTGGTACGATGAAGGTCTTCAGGCGGTGTCGGAGAACAAGGTCGCCGTGGTCCTGATGGCTGGCGGACAGGGTACCCGTTTGGGAAGCTCTGCACCCAAGGGTTGCTTCGATATTGGTCTACCCAGTCAGAAGTCCCTCTTCCAGATTCAAGCAGAGCGTATTGCCAAGCTCCAGCTCCTGGCACAAGGAACTTCCGGCAAGGAAGCCATTATCCCCTGGTACGTCATGACCAGTGGGCCTACCCGCAAGCCCACGGAGGAGTTCTTCGAGAAGCACAAGTATTTTGGACTGGACAAGAAGAACGTTGTCATCTTCGAGCAGGGTGTCCTGCCCTGCATTTCTAATGAGGGTAAGATTTTGCTGGAGACCAAGTCTAAGGTATGATGCTCCCTTGGATGGAGACCAACCCGGTGTTCTGACAACTATATCTAGGCCGCTGTTGCCCCTGATGGAAATGGTGGGATCTACCAAGCTCTCATTACCTCTGGTGTGCGCGAAGACATGCGGAAGCGTGGCATCGAGCACATTCACACTTACTGCGTCGACAACTGCCTAGTCAAAGTTGCCGACCCCGTCTTCATTGGTTTCGCCGCTTCCAAGAAGGTCGATATCGCTACCAAGGTGGTCCGTAAGCGCAATGCTACCGAGTCAGTCGGCTTGATCCTTCAGAAGAATGGCAAGCCTGATGTGGTCGAGTACTCCGAAATCGACAAGGAGACGGCCGAGGCTAAGGACCCCAAGCAGCCTGACGTGCTGAAGTTCCGCGCCGCGAACATTGTCAACCACTACTATTCCTTCCGCTTCTTTGAGTCCATCGAGACCTGGTCCCACAAGCTGCCCCACCATGTCGCTCGCAAGAAGATTCCTTGCGTGAACATCGAGACTGGTGAGGGTTTCAAGCCTGAAAAGCCCAACGGTATCAAGTTGGAGCAGTTTGTCTTCGACGTCTTCCCGTTGACCCCTCTGGAGAAGTTTGCATCCATCGAGGTACGCCGCGAGGATGAGTTCTCGCCGCTGAAGAATGCTAGTGGCACTGGTGAGGATGACCCTGATACTAGCAAGCGCGACATCATGAACCAGGGACAGCGCTGGATTGAGAATGCCGGCGGTGTCGTTGTCACCGAAGGGGAGGCCGTTGGGGTTGAGGTCTCCCCGCTGATCAGCTATGTAAGTTCGCCGTCCTTATTACCATTCGAGAACGAACAAGTTGTATGTTCATCCGAGGGTCTATACTAACATAAATCGAACAGGGTGGTGAGGGGCTTGAGTTCCTTAAGGGCCGTGAGATCAAGGCTCCTGCTGTGGTTGAGAAGGAAAAGTAAATATATTGATAACTACTGTTTGATTTTATTACCATATGCATTGCATGGCAGATTAATATATGAATGAAATGGTCGCTTAGCAGCGTCTGAACCACAAAGCGAATCTCATTCAGGAGAGGTCAAGTGATCGAGTGATCGAATGGACAAGCGTAGTAAACGTGCAAAGACACTCTTCATCTCTCCCAACTTAACATATCCATCTTATTTAGGTGGAAAATGACCGGCCGTTTCCCACTATTCCCTTCCTCTGAAGAGCCAGTGCCCTACTCTTTCTGACTATCGAGCCACCGCGCCCAGCTACGGTGATGCCTCTTGTTTAACCCAGCAACTTGCATTTGCACTATCCCCCTAGGCCCATAAGTTGACACCAGTTAATATAGGGAGTGCAGAAACAATGCCCATAATAACAACACACAGTAGAGCTCTACTTACACAGGCACAGTAAGCACTTCAATTGCTCATATTCAAAAACCATGCAATCTAACAATAAAATCATACCTGTAACGATTCACGCTTGGGAACGCTCATCTTGTTGGATGAACCGGTTCCCACATCTGAAATCCCGGAGGTAGAAGCATCACTACCTGCAGCAGGAATGGAACCAACAACATAGCTGGTACTAGAGGCAGTCTGTGTAGTCTGAGGAGCAAATTGAATAGTCCCAAGAGAGCAAATATATTCCGGAAAAAGCACAGTGTAAGTGTAGAACTAAGTGTTCAGTTTCTATACGTATGAAATATTAGCTTAGACGATGTTGCGGGAACGTCGGAATAGAGCTGGCTGATGATATGATACTTTACTGCCCTCAGGAACCCGGTTAAGTATCCTTGGATCAGTACCAACCAAGTCGTACACACTACCTCTGTAGGACAGTTGTAACTTTTAAATTAAATGGTTGGTCTAGGAGTTATATATATATATATATACTTATATCTTTAGTGATTTTAACATACTCCATGCAATTGCCTAATAAGATACATTATATACTCGACTTAGTACGTTTAATCAGTGAGTGCGAATAGTACCTGCACCTACAGATTGCACGTGTATAAATCATAGCCTTCAACCATGGAATCAGCACTCAACCCTTCGTACACTCTTCAGATAGGGAATTTTGTATGTGTGAAGGAGCCTAAGTGATCCGCAGGGCTGACGAAGAAGACAATTCCATGTTACCGCGAGTACCGGCTACGTGCGGGATCTCCCTCAAGTGCTATATTTATATAGAGCATCTCTTGCCCTGCGTAGCCTTTAGACACTACGGATGTGCAAGGAAAGCGCGCGTTTGCTGAACGAGGAACGGACTACAACCATGTCACACGGTGCAACAAGGGCTCGACTCAAGCAACGTTGCCCATGTCCATAGATCTGGAGGGAATTACACATGCTTGAAACTGTTGTCGAGTACCGCCGCACAAGTGGATCATAGTGGGGTAGTCTTAGACAGTCGCAATATTCAGTTGTTGCAGAAGGTGCTTGGGAATTATCTTAACTGCTCTAGGGAAGAAAGACGGAGTGGTAAGCCTTGTCGAGGAAGAGTAGTAGAAGGTAGGTTCCAGTTGACATAGTATGCCAGAACATGGAGATCTAAAAATATCGAGGAGGGGCAAAGAACCACCACACACTGCACAGAGTCAGGCGCTTACCCAATTCGGAAAACTGCACTGGCAGCCTGGAGTGAGTGAGTGACCCGTGACCGTCAAGGCTTCAAGAGTTCACACGTCAGGATTTACGACGAGGTGGTATTAGAAACGCAAGGGCTGGAGCAACTAAGAGAATGTCAATCCCTCGGGAACGTGTGCCTCAGGCCCATGCCAATTGATACGGAATCCGGGGATGTCGATGGTAATACTGTAACAACTATACGCAATACGGGAAAGCCCGGGAGTTAAGTTTTTTCTCTTTTTTTCCTTGTCTTTTCTAGCGTTCTGTAATCGAAAGTAACCCTTAGTGTAAGAAACTAAAACGTTGTCTGCCTTTTCCTGTCTCAGCTTCATCGCTTGACTGAATTTTTACTCTTCTGTGGGTTACGAGAATTTTCCAAGATATTTTCTGTTCTTCCCTGTGGTTCGGAGGGATTGTTGGAGTGCTGTGAGGGTTCCGTTTGGAGAGCTGCTGAGTTGTAAGTTCTGTGTGGTGTATTTTTTTTTTTTTTTTTTTTTTGTTTTTTTTTTTTTTTTTTTTTTAGTCGCTTTTTCTTTGTCAGCCCACTTTTTTCCAGTGTCGAGAGTGGGCTGTTAGAAGTGTTGCTCCTCCTCCAAGGTTCTCAAGTTGACGGTCAAATTCAGCATATTTGACAAGGAGATTTGAAGTTTGCTGTTGGTTTTAGGAAGAGTGAGTCTCTCCAAAGTTCTCGGAAACCTCTCGTGACTTTTGGCATCTCTGCTGTACTGGAGGGCGCACAAGCGCCGCTCGATTCCTCAACTTTTTCTTGATGTGCTTCACATGCGCACATTTTTTCCCCTCCCTATATTTGTCGATTTTCGGACGGTCCAAAATGGTTCAAAAAGACTGCGAGAGCAAACACATACAATTTCTACATCGCTGGCTTACCGGCCCTTGAATTCCGCGGCGTTCGTTCCGCAGACCATGCAAGAAGATATCCTCTACGAACCGAATTACAAGACGAGTGGTAGTTTGGCATAGCGACTGACAATGATGTTTCTGGCTAGCTAGTATACCGACAAGATGTTGCTTTCTCGCCGTGCGTGCTACAAGTGTGGCAATATTGGCCACTATGCCGGTTGGTCACCTTAGTCGAGGACTATCAATCTGCCGGACTTCGCTAACGGGCCGATAGAGGTGTGCTCTTCGTCTGAGCGTCTCTGCTACAACTGTGAGTGACACTACTTACTTGTAATTGCCAAGTATAATTCGCTAATATGTTATTCTTGATAAGGCAAGCAGCCTGGTATGGTACCATGCGTGCTACTTTCCTAGTACCGAAACCTAATGCATCGATAGGCCATGAGTCCAGCAGCTGCCCTCGTCCTCGCACTACCGAGAGTAAGGATTCCAAGTTGACAAGAAGGAAATAACAAGGAGGTTGACATGGTTTTTTTTTTAGCCAAGCAGTGCTACAACTGCCAGGGTCTAGGCCACGTTCAGGCTGACTGTCCCACCCTGCGTCTCAATGGTGCTAATGGCCGTTGCTACAACTGCAGCCAGCCCGGCCACCTTGCTGTATGTTTATTATGCTCGAGGTATCGTCAGAATAGAGGTTAACTGATTTTGTCCCAGCGCAACTGCCCGGCTCCTGCTTCCGGCGCTGGCCGCGGTGTCGGTGCCCCTCGTGGTGGATTCAATGGTGGCTTCCGCGGCGGATACGGTGGTTATCCTCGCGCTGCCACTTGCTACAAGTGCGGTGGCCCTAACCACTTTGCCCGTGACTGCCAGGCTCAGGCTATGAAGTGCTACGCTTGCGGCAAGCTTGTGAGTACAATATGCAGGCCACTATGTTGTTCGATTAATGGGTTTTAACTTTTCCTAGGGCCATATCTCTCGTGACTGCACCGCCCCCAACGGTGGCCCCTTGAGCTCTGCTGGCAAGGTCTGCTACAAGTGTGCCCAAGCTGGCCACATCTCCCGGGACTGCCCTAACAATGAGGCCGCTAACCAGCAGCCTGCTGAGTCTACTACCGCTGCTACTCCAGCTGCCCCTGCTACCGGGGCCGCCGGCGCCGCTGAGACTAGCACAGAGGCCGCCCCTGTTGCGCCTGCTGCTCCTACCACCGCTGTCGCATAAACAGCTGTGCGGTTCGAAATTGATTGATCCCATTTTTGGGAGCCTGTTTCCTTTTTTCGTTATTGTATTGGGCTTGCCGACTACGGTCTTGATTTCTTTCTACTCCCATGTATCTTCCTTTGCATATATTACGCCCCCGTGTTTCAGTTCTCGGCACCGGCCTTTTTCTATTCCTCTTATGTATACGACGAACAAAAGTTTCACGAAGTCTTAGGCTCCCTTACGGTTTGGATCCTATACATGGCTCAGGTTCTTACGATTGGCGTCTATTGTTCCCTCGGGTATCTTTCACATTTTGAATTATAGGTGCGGCAAGAAAAGAAGGAGACGAGGCGAGGCGAAGGGTTAATTGAGCGCAGGAGAGACATATGTGGACCAAAGCAGACGCGTTGATATGCATAGGAAAAGGCTTCAAGATGGTACAGATGGGATTGTGGTACTAAAGATCATTGGTGATCAAAGAATGGTACCTGGCGCGGTGGTTACCTTATCTTTCCGTACTATACTCTCTATATCTGATGAATGGGAAGCAAAAGCAGAGAAAAAAAAAAGCAGAAAAGCAAATTCCACTTTTTCTTAAGTTCCACTGTTGTTTTTCTTCGTATCGTTGCACTCATTTCAATGTCTGAGAAGGGATCTCTCTTGTTGTATCTCATATCTTCCAGGTTCAGGCTTTCTATTCCTATCACGATAGATCTCTGACTGGCCTCGATTGCACAAGATTCCCCCATTCCGTTTGGCCTTAGCCTAGCTATATTCCTCTGAGACATCATTATATGGACTGCCTCCGGGTTACCATCCCCATAAGGTTGTCCAACCCATGACCTGCTATGTTGGTTAGTAGTTCTGGACGATTTCCTGTTATGGAAAGGCTCGTGACCCTGGCTCTCTTTAATTCGAGTTGCAGTTCATCCGCCTCTCCGCAGTGCTCTCCCAAGAAAATTAACTCGCAATATCCGCTGTAACCTAAACTGGGATCGCATTTACACAGACATCATGCCCGGCTCTGATTCAAGCGATGAGTTTAATGATGATGTTGAGTTTCTTCCGTTGATTTCTCTTTCAGATCTCACGCTCTTCACTTGGATCTAGTTCGTGATTTCTAATTTAATCTGGGCCGTGGCATTTATAGGTCTTCATCGTGGACGTTGACAGCATCCAAGCTCATGGTACACCTTCCGATTATCAATGTAAAATATAATCTCACCACGATCAGGGGTCGGTGCCGCCGATATCACAAAATTGAAGACCAATGGCTTCTATACTGTTGCTGTACGTCCCACGACCTTTACAGACGAAAGCCATTTATGTTCTTAGATATTCTTATGTTTACTTTGCTTAGTCCGTTCATGGGGCTACCCGGAAGACCCTTCTGAAGATCAGGGGCTTCAGCGAGGTCAAAGTTGAAAAGATCAAGGATGCCATCAACAAGTGCTTGGTATGCAAAGATATGGTTTAAGAGTATAGCGCGGTGACTGACTCAAACTAGCCATCTGCGTCTGGATTTATCACGGCAATGGAGTTGAGCCATCAGCGGAAGAGAGTCGTTCGTATCTCAACGGGGAGCAAGCAATTTGATGCTATTTTAGGAGGGTAAGCCGTATGCACTATCACCATGTAGAGAACCACTGACGGTCCCAGGGGGTTCCAAAGCATGAGTATCAGCGAAGTATTTGGGGAATTCCGGTGTGGCAAGACACAGCTATCACATACTATGTCCGTCATCGCACAGCTTCCAAAGGAAATGGGCGGTGCAGACGGCAAAGTTGCTTACATTGACACCGAAGGCACGTTCAGACCGGAGCGTATTGCACAGATTGCCGAACGATTCGGCGTTGACGCAGACTCCGCTCGGGAGAATATTGCCTATGCGCGAGCTCTTAACAGTGAACATCAGCTGGAATTGCTGAATATCCTGAGCAAAGAGTTCACTGGTGGAGAATATCGTCTTTTGATCATTGACAGTATCATGAATTGCTTCCGGGTGGATTACTGTGGGCGTGGAGAACTTGCGGACCGTCAGCAGAAGCTCAATCAGTTTCTGATGAAGCTCGCCCATATGGCTGAAGGTCTGTGCTCCTATTCTGGCTGTTTGATTTTGTGGACTAATCAGATATCACTTTAGAGTTCAATGTTTGCGTCCTAATGGTGAGTCGCTTTTATTATCGCGGAGGATGTCAATCTCAGAAAAAGATAGACAAATCAAGTCCAGAGTGATCCTGGTGCTAGTGCCCTTTTTGCGGGTGCAGATGGACGCAAGCCTGTGGGTGGCCATGTCCTAGCGCATGCATCCACAACTCGAATTCTTCTTCGCAAAGGCCGCGGAGACGAACGTGTTGCAAAAATTCAGGACTCACCAGGTATAGTTCTTCTGAATTTAGCAAGACCACCCTAGCTGACAGATCTAGATTGCCCGGAGCAAGAAGCGACCTACGTGATCACTAATGGTGGTATCAGTGATCCCGATAAGGTGTAGAGCGCAACAGCTCTATTGTGGTGCATAGATCAGGACGGGCAATATTCAGGGCGTTGATATTGATAAATGCTAGTGGTTGGTTTTCTTCTGAGGAGAGTACCATTTGCTATGATTAGCGTATTAAATGTACACCAGGTGTCTGGTTCCATGTGCATTGTGGTTCGCAGGTAGTCTGAATTCTAGAATGGGATTTGATTTATCAGATAAAAATACTTCTCCGCCTTCCCGGCTAAAATAAAATTTCCCGCCAGAATTTCTTCCGCGCAATAAACCCATCAACATAACAATCTTCTTCTCTTTTAGATCCCCATTTTTCACCAAAAACACATCGTAAAAATGGGAAAGGATCTAGAAATAGCTGGCTACACCATCTTGCCGCTTCGTTTGCCCCCCGCCGAGTCAAAGCGTGCAAAGCCCGCAACACATTATCTCTACCTCCGACCTCATGAACCACGCATTCCCGACGCTGATACACCCCGCTCGCTATTCGTAGTCAATGTTCCTCTCGACACGACAGAGCTACATCTGCGCCACTTATTCGGGACCCAGCTAGCCGCCGGCCGTGTAGAGCGAGTTCACTTCGAAACCGTACCGACGAAGAAAAAAGGAGGAATGGCCACGGCGCATAGCATGGTCGCGAATGTCTCGAAAAGCAAAAAGAGAAAGAGAGTGACAGCCGATGAACTACAGAATCAGCTGGAGAATGTCACATTACCGTCTATGTGGGACCGGGAACTTCAAAAAAGCGGTGCGCATGCGGTCGTCGTCTTTGTTGATAAGCCCAGCATGGAGGCCAGTGTGAAAGCGGCCAAGAAGGCAGGCAAAAAGAAGGATGGGGAACTTGTCTGGGGCGAAGGCATTGAGGACCGCCTTCCTCAGCTGGGCTTGCAGCGTTATCTCAACCATGAACAGGCCCGGTATCCTCCCCGCGCGGAGTTGCTGCGCACGGTGAACGATTTCATGACGATGTTTGAAACTGTTGCAGAGGCTAGGAGGAAGGAGCAGGCACTCAGGGCACAGGAACCGGACGAGGATGGGTTTATTACGGTTACGAGTGGGCCGAAGCTTACGTCTGTTGCACACGAAGATGAGGCTAGGGAGTTGATAGAGAAGCAGAAACAGAAATCTCAAGGATTGGAGGACTTCTATCGGTTCCAGTCGAGAGAGAAGAGGAAGGAGAGGCAGAATGAGTTGCTGAAGAAGTTCGATGAGGATAAGAAGAAGCTGGAGGAGATGAAGAAACGGAAGGGAAAAATTAGGGTGAGTTCAATTGTGTTTCCTATTTCCCTTTTTCTTCTCCTAACCAAGGGGTTCCCATTGCTGATGACATACTAGCCTGAATAATGCATTTATTGTGTGTCGGCATCGATTCTTAGCATGGCGTTTGGGATAGATTAAAAGTTTTGACATCCTCATGGATTGGAGATGTACGTGCGAAGTGGCTGTGAGTGAAGTGCACATCTTTTGTTCATCTTTTGCACTGTATTTCATTATATTCCATACCGATGATGAGTCCGCTGGGGCCAGAGGAGAGCAAGACTCGACCTTGGTCGATGTCATGCCATGCCTTCAAAAACCAGCGAAATTAATATCTTCTCACCCTTCTGAAGCATTAAGCAACCATCCTTTGTCTATAGACTAGTGCTGCAGATTTAGGACACCTGCTGACAACTGATACTCCGACTAGGTACTTTTATTTCCTTCCAAATCTTACGGTTACGGAGCTGTGAGATCAAAATGTATACCTACTTCTGGATTCTAAATACCAAGGTGGGCACTAGCTATACCTGCGATTTTATCTCCGTATATGTAATAGGTTAAATTACAACTATATCTTCTCCTGCCATGGGACCATCGCTTGCGGCCTTGTCCTAGTAGATATTATCATGTCTGTAGTGCGCACAGACCACCGTATTTATTCTATCTTCAGGGCTTGGCATGACATCTTCAGTTGCACATGATCGATGTCGTTGCAATGTCCCTGCTAACTTCATACACGACCAGGTATTTGGAACAAGGAACCTTGTATTTCCTATTGTTTCTGCCTGCATATCTGCATAGGGCTAGTGGTCTTATCTGAAATTGTGCGCATTTCATTGTTGAAACCGTTGCCACTCTACAAAAGTGGTGTGATCCGGGTTCCTTTTCTTTGTATCAATTTTCGCGAAGACCTACGCTTGTATACCTTTTATATATAACTTTTGCCCATGTCTTTTACTGCATCACATCCAGAGTCCGGGGGGTTTATACGGCCGCCTCTTTCCTCCCCAGCCCCTTCGACATCCACCGCTACTCCATCCATTCTCCCCAGACCAAGACTGCACCCCCTCAAGGCAGGTTCAACAAAAGAAACCACTGTCATCAACCATGTTGACAAGAAAATTTTGATCATTAATCGCCGACACGCCAAGAAGTTTAGCAGTGCATTTGATGACCAAGCCCAGCAGGAGTCGGAAAGGGGATACGAGAGCTTCAAGGAAGTAGCCAAAGATATTGAGGGTTTGGTCGATGTTCTTTGGGTTACTGGGACTCGTATGTGTATCTACCCTGCTTCACTCGCTATGTGGAGCGAAAGAAGTTTAGCAAGAAACTTAACTGACTTCACACAGCATCTCTTCAAATACCATATTTGATCTCTTTGGCGGTGTATATTAACACATACCTCCCTGAATACCCCTTTTCTCCGAAGGCAACTTTCCGTCTACTTAAGAAGCTGGATTCCGTATTTGCATCTCTCCTAATAGGAGAGGACGCCGACTCTGGGCTTCCCCTGCCAGGCTTCGAATCAAGACGCAATGTTGTGTCCATGACGGAGAAAGTTAGAATTAAAAGTATTGCCGAAACTTGCCGTGTAGCTGTTGTGGAGGCCAGAGAGCAAGTTGCTGATTCTGACGATGAAGATGAAGATGGCTTCAGTGATGATGACGATGATATGGATGATGTCTTCGGTACGGATGATTATGCAGCCCCCGGGAGGTGGGAGATGGAGACCGCAAGAGTTTACGAGAAGACAATTCAGCTCCTTGGAGATGAGTTGGGGAAAGCGGGAGAATTCTGTGACACGAACCTGGCTCCTGGAGATGCTTGCCAGGCTGAGCCGAGTGAATGAGACGTTGTGATTCTAACAATAATAATATGGATGGGATGCCTTAATGCCCGTCAATGAATTAAAATCGGTACTACCGAATCTTCCATAATCAGGCCACCCAAACAACATTCGGCTCTGGCTGAGTGATTGACGACTCCATAATATGGCAGATGCGGCTTCCTTGTTGGATGGAATGACTTGTGAGGAGTGAAAGCATTAGGTGATCTGCAGAGCTTTCTTCCTTCCTTTCTACTGCATACAAACATCCATGCGTTGTATCTGAAGGTAGAATACTTTCACTCTTTTTGTTTACCCATCGATACCCTATCGTACTATCAAAACATCAAATCTGGGCTCGCAAAGTAATTTCCGCTTGTGAGTGGAAAAGCCTTAGCCAGGGCTAATAGTCTGGTTAATAGATGCCCACTACGTTTCTACCTAGCTTTGAGGTCTACTAACTCGGGTAGTTACCAACTTATCCCGAATATCTGGGCAGGATTGCTATTGTTATTTTTTCTGGCACTGTAGCGGCATAGACAAAAATATATACTAAGGGTCTGGAGTTTCCTCCCTAAAGGCATTGGAGGACTGTTTTTGAGCGCAAAGAAATATTCAGGTATCTAAAGAAGCACTACAGGCAATATTCTTATTAGTCTAGGGATTGCCTTTCACCCTGATAATGGAAAATTCTGTATCGGGTTCGCGCCTACGTTGCAGAGGGCAGGATCCTTATCCTCCGCTATACAGTTGTTTCCCAGGTAAGGAGAGGCTATATGTGACTTTCTTCCAAATGATCTTGGGCTCTTTTGGTGCATCGATGTCATCTTAAAACTTGCCTTGAATACATCCAAGACGAATTATCACACGCCCCCGTGCCTGCACCTGTACAGGGGTTACTACTACAATCGTTTTGGCCGTGCGGGCCAGAAGCATTTGACTCTGCAAGTTGGCCAGACACCTATATAGATAATGACAGGTACTGACATTACATTACTATAGCAATGCTTCCTTGGCCTTGAGTGGACCAGGTTCATTTGATTTTCAGGTATAGCTTCATTTGTTGGTCACGTAGATAGGTCAGACTGAACGCGACATACAGCCTGGCTTTCATTGAAATTCTGCTGTTTTATCCGACCGTCTTTGTTGCGCATTGAGTCTATGGTATAATGCTCTTGAACTTCTGGCGCGTACCATGATTGGAATTTATTCTAGACCATCAAGACGAACCGAACCAAATTGTTTAGCGCATTTCCAAAACCCGCGGTTGCCCAAGCTAAACCACTAACAGGGCTAGTGCTTACTGTTAGTTGGTGGATCATGGATTGGGCGACCTTGGTCGTGTGTACCACATGGCTGTCTTGAATCTTAACATGTTTAGTATATCTCGATGTTGTAAGAGTAACGCGATTGCATAAATGAGCTTAGTGCTTTTTCTTTTTTTGTTGTTGTTGTTTTTTCTTTTTTTTACACCAAGTTCTTCCTTCGGCTAACCTGCGGGCTAGGAAGGAGATTTTATGGAAACCAGCGCGGACACTGGTTCTCACCATGTTTCAAGGGTGTCAGACGACTTCGGTTGTTGGGTATGTTGGGCATTACTCGATCCATGGTTCCCAAGTCTTTCCAACCTTATACTTTGTAAATGCGTGATGGGTGCACGTTCACATCCATTAACAACAAGGCTTGTCTATGTGGAAGAAGTATTGTTAAACGTACTGTATCTTTGCATAATATACTCGGGGCTAATGCATATGCGAGGATATATCATCATCGTCATCAGTCTGTTTGGTTTTTCCACTGTATCTGAACCTTAAAAAAAATCAGACACACCAAGAACAAGACGAAAGGTGACCTACTAATGCATGGGGGTTAATGGTCTCCTGCAAGGGACTGACGACCAACCAATATCCACTCGGTAAGGACGGATCACCGTATATGTAATTCTGTACCTACATAATGTCTCTCCACAATGCACATACCTTGACGAAGATTCAGTCGGATATTATGAATGCAAGGGAATGTTACCTCTTCCACAGTATATGTGTTCATTCGTCTTACGATACGGAGTACATCTCGAAGGATCGAAAGGAACTTTTTCCTATCCCTTACTCATGCCAGAGGTGTTTTTTCTCATGTTTTGGGTTTTGTGTTATCTCGAGACAGTTCTGATACTTCCGTGCCGAAACCACAATGGCATGCATACATACCTAGGGATTAGTAGTTTAAAGGTATTTATTTACATTGAGACTTACCTCTGCAAATAAAGAACTTTTTTTTTTTTTTTCCTCTTCCCTCTTCCCTCTAAAATTACTCAAGCAAGGTGCATGTATCAAACTTGACAGGTTAGTTTATCGCGTCGCGTACGCGTACATACCTTGAAGATCAGGTCAGGTACTACCGTCCAGTCAGGTAGTGAATTTAGCTTTAGGTACCCTACCTGTTGCCGTCATAACCAATCTCAACCGTTCGAACAAGCTAAATCCTAATTTAGAAAAGTGAGATAAAATTCAAAATTGAACAAAAAAAATTCCACCTCACGAGGCTGAGAGAAAATCTCTGCCATCTCGTGGAGAATGTCACACCCCATCGAATTGTATTAGATCAATGAAATGCATTATTTCCATTGTAAATACGAATGGAGTAAGGTAGTCGTAGATTCCCTGATAGTCGTTGGCTAATGTTAAAAATTACGAACCACGCCGGTTCAGATGCTCCAGCCAATAAGAACGGCAATGTCATAGATTCCATGGTTCTGATTGTCGGTGGGCTTTTTTTTAGTCTTGGTTTTGGATGGAAGATTTCTCATACTAGGCAAAGGAGGGAAAATAAGATAGAGAGAAGCAGGCCCACGCGCATGGAACTTTTCGTATTGTATAGTGAATACTGAACGAAAGTTATTGTTTTATGATCTTCAGGCCTTTTTTTTTTGAATCAGCCCTTGTGGTGCCTAGTGTGTAGAGTATGGACAGCTTGGACCATCTCCACTATAATTAACAATAGAAACAGGTTTCAAGGCAAAGTTGCCCTAGTTTTTAGCGTATTGGCTAAAATGGATATAACACGTTGCTTCATAGGATGATCTTGGGTTGGCTCGTTGAAGTTATTACTCCGTAGGCAGTACTGCTTTTCGGCCGTTATTGTCCAGAGCTCCACGATCCCATGGTTTCGGAAGCATTGGTGGGGTCGATGTATTTTCCCCTTCTATCCTTTGATCAGGCCGTTTTTTTTTTTTTTTTTTTTTTTGCCCTCTTCGAAGAAAATTATATTTTTCCCACATCTTGACCAATTTCCGGGACTGGCACGATGGTGTAAAGTAAGTCTGAGTAGCTGTCTTCTGAGCTTCTTGCAAGCCTTTCAAAGGACGACCCGGACGACCGGCGTGGCTGCAAACGGAAACCGATCTGCGAATGAATGCCCACCGAGCAAGGTTAACAACCCCAGCGGAGATACGGCTATGACGGTTAAGGCCCATGGACGTGAACCGAACTCGACGAGTCACAGGCCAAGGACAGAATGGAAAAAAGAAAAAAGAAAGAGCTCACGACCTCCAGCAGTTTGGAGTCTTTCTGCATGTGCATCCATCGCTCAGGTCCTTGCAGATTTCGTGCAGCGAGTTTCATTTGATTAATTGAACGAAATTCTGCCTGCTTCCCGTCTGCGCATGTGGGTATTATTGCTTCCTTGCTTCTTTGGGGATTGTTGCATACCGCACGGTTGAGTTGGTTCTTGCTCCCTACATAAAAGAAAGAAAGGGAGATTATGGGAATCCGCACGGGTGATTGAGAAAGGTGTTGCATTCTTAAAGCTTTTTTGTATACTAATGACAGGTTTCATGGACATGGGTTGCATTTACCGTGGGTCAGCATAAGTATGATGTTATCATGGACAGTAGGGTAATGTACCTAGGTACCTAGGTACCTAGGTCCTCCCTCCCCTCTACTACTGGTCCATACAAAATGGTAAAATAATGTACAGAGTAAATCGGTACTGCAATATACTGTATACATCCGGGCTATTACTACCTAGTAGGGACCCAATGAGGTGGGAATCCAGGTAACTTTAGCTTTCTTAATACTTCCCCGAGATCTGCTATCGATCCTTGTCCGAATGCATCACGAATGAGAGAGGGCTCTTGAGGATTTCCCGTATTGTTCAGATGCATGCGGAGGAAATAAAAGAGATCGTGTCGGGTGAGCTACGGACTACCGTACTAGTAGTTAAGGCGCAGGATGCAGCAGTCATTTGGGTTTAGAGTGGTTCCGATTAGTACTCAGTAATGAATCATAGGGTATGGTACCTGTATTGGGTGGACCATTTCATCATGGATCTAGGTCTCCCATCTCCATCCATTCATTCATTCATTGATTACGGAGTATGAATTTTAGTCCTTTAGGAGAGCTCATCCTGGTGGACCTAGAGCTTATGACGATACTAATCAAAATATACTGCAAGTGTTTAAGACATGATTCCACCAACACTGGAAGAATTTCGAGAGTATCCATCCTTACTTGATACCGAGCTGCCAGCTTTCGAACAAAGACTGCTAATGTCACCCAAGAAAAAGAATTAATCCAGATCTACAAAGGACCAGTCCCAGTTCAATTCCTTTTGTTGAGCCGGTCATCCAAGCTGAGATAAAAAATCAAGAGAAAATTAAAAAGTCCTCCATCCCAAAAGGAAAAGTTGAAAAAAAAAAGTAATAAAAAATACTCTAAGATTTTTTTTCCGTTTTCTCTTTTTCTTTTTCTTTTTTTTCTTTTTTTTTTCCCTTGAACAGTCGGCAAACTTTCGACCCACCCTGGCAGCACTGCGCCCCTCATTTTCTTCTCTCCTCACAGTTTAGTGACTCGCTCAGGGCTCTTGTGTGGTCGTTCTACATTATTTGGTTTTCTCTTTTAAATTTTTTTTTTTTTTTTTTTTAACTTACTACCTCTGATTTCTGTTCGTTCGTCTAAGGTAATTCTGCCGTCGTTTGGTCCTGCCCTAGTACTAGCATCTCCATTTTCCATTATTCTTCCATTTCTTCCCTTTCCCTCTTTTCCTTTTCCTTTTCCTTCCCTCCCTTCTTCTCCTCCCTTCCCCTCCATTTCTGAAGAATATTTGCTCTTTCGTCTACCCCTCTTCTTCTTTTCCTTTTCATATTCCTCTTCACCTTCCTTCCCCCGTTCCTTGTTCTTGTCGGAAAAGACGGAGTCGGTTTGCGGATAGTTCTGTTAACAACTTCTTGTGCCTTTTCTATCTCTTAGTTTCTTACTTTTTTCTTCTCCACCTCGCGGGAGTTGTCTTGATTCCTCCAGTTCCTGGGTTCGTTTTACGTCTTAACGCATATTTCTCTTGCGCCATTTCAGAGCGACGCATTTTATATTTCCTCTTGTGAAAACCATTTTCCAAGGTCGCCTTGTTTTTATATCACCTGGTGAGTATTATATCTTCTTGCCGCTCTTCTAGCCTTTGAATTTTCTTTTACTTTTTCCTTCGGTCTGTTTCACCCCCGAGGGATTGGTTCTTGGTGCGATGTGGAAAGAACTTGCGTCATTGCCTTGCTAGTTGGTGCGCTTCGGGGATCGTGGAACGTCTTCCCTGGGAGTGGTATCTACTTACTCGAAGAGACGAATAATCCCCTAAGCCATTGCTCTTCGAATATACAGCCATCACGTTCTAGCCCGTCAATCGATTGCTTTAGTACCATCAGCGACCATGCGCCAGCCGATCGTTCTCTTCCGCCTTGGCTAGCATCCGACAGTCTGGACGGTCGCTAAAGTGCAACATCCAACGAGCTCAACCTCGTATCTCCAAACTTGAATGTCGAGCATACGGCTTCGTTGTTGCACGGTTTGTTTTCCGGATGAATGAACAGCATCAAAGATGGAGTTGGCTGGGACGACCGCAATCGATGCCGACGGATCAGGAATTACAATCGACGAATGCGGTTGCGACCTAATGAATGTGTGGACCATGGCTACTCTCCTACCTCGACTTGGACCTAACGTTCTCCGACTTCCAACTGTCCTGTCGTTAGACTGTACGACTTCCGGATCTTCCGTCACATCTTGGAATGCTCCCTTGCCCGGCGAAAGATAGTCTTGGCAAGCAAGGCTGAAACAATTGCATCGTTAAATTTCAACTTCCATGAACCAAGCCCTCCCGGGTCACTACACGAAGCGCACACCTTGGGTTCTAATCACTTTTGATTTTGTTCTTTTCACTGTCGCTTTTGAAAACATTTAACTGGAACTACTGCTTAGCTCCATTCACTTGGGTTGCGCCTTGGAGAATTTCTCACTAGTGCATCTTCTTCCCATTCTGTTTTCAATAACCTCCTTTAACTATTCTATCTCAAGTTAAATCACGCTCCTCCCAACACCACTAACCAGCTTTTGGACTAGATTTAGGAAGTGGAAATACCCTCTGATATTTTTCACCTGAACGATCACACGCTTCTCTCCTTGACGATTCCAACGAATTCCCACTCGCACGGACCGTTTTCGGGATAGAAAAGTTTTTTTTGTTGTTTAGGTTTCTGCTCCTTTGCCTGAAATTTGAGGTATGCGCAAGAATCTCCCTGTCCGCCGAGGGGCACAGTTCGAGATCGAGATCCTACAAATAGTGGGAGTGCTCGATCCCGGTCGACGAATTTAATTAACTTGTGTTTATTTTTACAGATACCGTTATAGTTACGAACTCGGATTCACGTCAATATGTCTTTCCAGAACTTCGAATCGTTCCAGAACCAGCACCCAGCGGCCGATGCTGCCGCTGCTGCCCCCGGCGCACCTGCCACCGCGGATACCATGGCCGGCCAGGCCGACCCTACCACTGCCCAATTTCAGGGCCCTGCCCCTGGCGAGCCAACGGCCGCTCCCGTTCAGCCCGCTCAGGAGGGAAAGACCACCCTCTGGATGGGTGAGCTTGAGCCCTGGATCGACGAGAACTTTGTCCGCAACCTCTGGTTCCAGATGGGCGAGCAGGTCAATGTTAAGATGATCCGTGACAAGTTCTCTGGGTGAGTACACAGTAATCTCAAACAATGTATGGAAGGCGATCCTAATGTTGGTAGTAGGAGCAATGCCGGCTACTGCTTCGTCGACTTCTCCTCTCCCGCTGCTGCCGCTAAGGCTCTGTCGTTGAACGGAACTCCCATGCCGAACACCAACCGCCTCTTCAAGCTGAACTGGGCCACTGGTGGTGGCCTGGCTGACCGCAGGTAAGAAGCTCAGACGAATTCGAGACCACTGAACATTAACTGACAACCGTTGTTTCCAGCCGCGATGACCGTGGCCCCGAGTATTCCATCTTCGTTGGTGATTTGGGCCCTGAGGTCAACGAGTATGTACTCGTGTCCCTCTTCCAGAGCCGTTTCCCGTCCTGCAAGTCTGCCAAGATCATGACCGACCCCATCAGCGGCATGTCTCGTGGCTACGGCTTCGTTCGTTTCTCTGACGAGAACGACCAGCAGCGTGCTCTGAGTGAGATGCAGGGAGTCTACTGCGGCAACCGTCCCATGCGTATCTCCACCGCTACTCCCAAGAACAAGGGACCTGGTGTCGTTCCCGGCGGTATGGGCATGCCCGGTCCCGCGGGTATGTACCCTCCCATGGGTGCTCCTCCCATGGGCTTCTACGGTGCTCCTCAGCCCATGAACCAGTTCACTGATCCCAACAACACAACTGTCTTTGTTGGTGGACTTTCCGGCTATGTCACCGAGGATGAGCTTCGGTCTTTCTTCCAGGGATTCGGTGAGATCACCTACGTCAAGATCCCTCCTGGAAAGGGCTGTGGTTTCGTTCAGTTCGTGCAGCGCCACGCCGCTGAGATGGCCATCAACCAGATGCAGGGTTATCCCATCGGCAACTCCCGTGTGCGTCTGAGCTGGGGCCGCTCTCAGAACAACTCCGGCCCTGCCGGAAGCCCTTACCGCCCTGCTCCTCCTCCGCCTCCCATGTACCCTTCTATGGGCATGCCCCCTGCCCACCAGTATGGCGGCTTTGCGCCTATGAAGGTTGGTGACCCTGAAGCTACTGCATGAGACTCCGCGGTACCTAGTACAAGCTAGATTGTTAACGAAAATATCTAGTAAAAAAAAGCGTTCCTTTTTTTTGAAAGCCACAGCAGGAGTTTTGCGTCATTTCAATGATGGGTCTTTTGTGTTATAACAAGTCTGCTATTTATCTCTGCGAAAGCTCCCTTCTATAGCTCTGGATGGGCATTCTCTCCTGTGCTACGTATTTCATTACACCTGAGCGCTTTTTTATTTTCTTTCCACTTTTGTTAGCAAGATTTGAGCTCTTATTTCACAAACGATCCTGCTATTTTTTTTTTCCTTCTTGATTGATGCCTTGTTCAACAAACCCCTTCTGAATTCGTTTACGTTCTCCTTTTCCAAATGCCCCTTTTGCCTTTTCTATTACGTTTGTGGCCCCAGGCCCTTGTTATACGTATGACACCTAATCGATTCGTTGATGCGTGTCTTTCCCCTTATATCCTTGGGCAGGCATTCTGCGAAAAGTTCTTATTCTCGAAGCCTTTTCTCATGAAGCAGTCAAATTGAATTATGTTTCCCTATGAGGATGTTGCGTCATGCTTTCTGCTAGACTGGCGGTCTGTACAACACTGTTTCCCTTCAACATCTTCTTTCCTAGGTGCAGTTCACTTTATGGAGTCCAATGCGTTCTCGCTCGTTCAGTGTCTGTCTTTTGTGGTTATGCACCGGCGTTCGGTCGGCTAAGGTGACCTATGCTCTGGCTCGTCTGTTCGCCTGCTCTACTCGCTGCTGCACCCCGGAGTGTCATCATCTGGGATTGGGTCATCTCTCTTTTCTGAATCTTCGTTATTGTAGCTACTGGAGCTGGAATGAGGTTGCTGTTCTACCTGCCCCCGGTGGATCTTCGGTTGAAGGCTACGCTGCATGTTTTCTCGGACGTTGGCGGCAATCTGTGACATCGTGACTGATCTGGGCGTTCTCGTATTTATGATCCATCCTACGTAAATTCGCGTTTTCTTTGTTCTCTCCTTGGCGCGTCCCAGGTGCGTCTGGCCAGTTTGTATTTCAGTCTGTTTACGGATGATTCCCCCTCTCGCTACCCAGTGAGCTGTCGCATCTATATGTTAATTCATGCCCTTACCTGCGATGCTGATCACGCTCGGAGTCGAAGATCGCAAGACCATGGGCCTCGATCGTGTATATGTTACTAGATGGCTACCCAATTGAACGGGGCTTTATTCCTAATCTCCCCCCATATTCGACCTACGTCAACTCTTGAAGTGGTTGTGGTTGAGGTTGAGATTGAATGTAATACTATCTCTTGAGAAGCACGGCAGTCATGCCCCTCGACTGATTACCGTCCCTTCACTCGTTCCTGCCCGCCCATGTCTCCTTGGGCGTAACCCAGACATAAGGCGCCTTACACAGCGCCAAATATGGAAAGAGCCTTTGGGGCGTTGATATCGAGTTCGTCATTTTTTCCCACTTCACCCTTCAATCGTCTCTTCCAGAGGATTCATTACTCCCTCACTTGCTCATTAGTCCCCAATTTAGTAGCCAATGCGGTTTCTTTACTTCTGATATTTTCTACCACTTCTCAAGATCCTTTGTTTCTCATTTTATCCCACGGCAAAGGAAACAACCAGCGTATGTGACGCAGGATGCGTTATGAGACTTGGGATGTGCTTCTCTTCCCTGACAATTCCAAAGTGCCAATCCAAGAGTTCAAGACACAATGCTTTGTGATCAAGGATAGAGGTACGTACAGTATCCGGGAGCTACACAGACTACACACTAATCTTCGGCCGGCAGGATCCCCTTATCTGCACAGTCCTGCTCTTGTAAATCCGGCGCCGTATTGCCTCCCTCAAGGAAACATGGGTCTGCTACCTGTGCTCACGACTTTCATCCCAAGTGTATCGCCGAATACTCCGTTTCGGGTGTCTGTTCATAGCTGGGAAAGGCCTCGGCCTAGTCGACTAATGGAGAGTCTGCTGCAACCCGATGATGCCTTACTTTTTGAAGTCCGGATTTTCATTGATGGTCTTTTTGTCTCGTGAGTCACACCCTCGGCTGTGAACAGCCATTGAATGAAAGCTAATAAAATGAGTTAACTTACTAGTGGTAGCGTCTTTGGCCAGCGGACTAACTGGCCCCATGTCATTGGTAAGTAGACCAAGCCTGACAAGCAAAATCGCCGCCTCCTGTGAGCTGGTCTTTCTGATTGATATTAATGATCTAGATTTAAGTTCAAGTATGTTGTCCCCTCAATACCCTGTGTGAAAGCCACAAGTTCTGAAACAATGTTTCACTAGATATCGACAAGAGCGGAAATCAGGATAACCTGCGTTTCCCGCCATTTCACCAGGAGATTTTGGAGCAACAGCACTGGGACGCTGGTGAGCTTTACGGTAGGATTAGGGTAGTGATCTCTGAAGGCTTTGCTCGGCCACATCGCAACCCACCTTTTGAGCGTGTTAAAGAAGTGGTTGCTTTTGCCTTTCAGCATGCACCTTTGCGTGAGTTGCCCATGGCTCTCTGCACCCTTCAGTTTTCTCAAATCTAAGCACACCAATCTGACAAGCGACAGAGGTATTGGAGTATTCTAGTATTGCTTGGCCCAATGCCTCCATGTGGAGCCGAGAACCCCGTCTCTTCAAATATAACACTAGAGGTGAGCTTAGTGACTTGAAAGAGCCAGAGGATACGCATGCCCACTCGCCCACCCGACATGGAATTCGAGAGTTTGCGACCACAAGCAGCCAGATCAGTAACCCGGCAACACACAGCGCCTGGACATACCGAAGCTATCAAGGACCTATTCCTCAAATTCAAGGCAGCCTCCGAGAATCACGATGGCCCCAACAGGAGCAGCTTATGCCGGATCCCTTTATCGACCCCTATGTGCTTGATCCTTCTGCACGCCACCGAGGTGCGAGACCCTCTTCGGAGGATGTATCTATGCCGGACTATGTTTCAAGTTCAACCAGTAGTCGAGCTATTTCACACATGACCGGAATTAGCTACGAGCATAGCAAGCATCCAAGCATCATTTCCCCTATTGACGAGGAGTCCTATAACCAATTTTTCGAGGTCCTGAGTCCTCCGAAGCCGCTGTCCTGCGGTACAAAAGCGCCCACAAACACGCCTTCCGCCACATTGCCTATGGGTCGAAAGCTCTCCGTTGCAGCTGAAGCGCGGTCGGCACCGTATATTAACAATGGAAATAGAGCATCACTCCCAAAAGATAAATCGCATCTAGGTACTAGAGACGTCTCAGAAGCTAGTGTTAAATCCAACCTGTCCGCCGAGCCTGTTACCGATACTGCAGCAACGAGCAAGCTTTCTGTCGGTCTAAATATCCAGGTTAAAGGCAGAAAAGAGGGAATGGTGTCGGATAAAAAGGAAAACGAGATTACAGTGGAAACTCCGCGAAGGGAAAGTGACAAGGCCCACCATACAGGGTCCAAGACAGCCGTGCGTACCAGTGGAAATCTAGAGACTCCTCCCACTGGATCTAGAAGAAGACGGTCCACGGGTTCTGCTCGCAGGGAAAGTTTCAGTTTTTCTAAAGGAGAGCCGATTCTGCTTTCTCCAGCACAAGAATTGTCTGAAGCAGATGACCTTCTCCGACGGGCTGGTCTCGAAGAACTCCTTGGACCAGGAAGCCACCGTGCAGGTTCTGTAGCCGAAGTGGCCGAGATTGACTAAATTATTCTTATACTTAAAGCTTTCATCAAAAGTTTTATAAGCGCCACCCCTGAGATTTTTTTGTTTCTTTTATTTTTCTTTTTCTTTCTGCCTTTCTGTCGCTCGCTGCTCCTTTGTCTCCTTTGTTTGTCCCCTAAGGATATCCTCACAGGTTTTAGTTCATTCACTCACTCACAGACGATTATTCCAGTAGCTAAACATAGTACACCGATCAGGGCACTATGTCCTCTACAAATAGTCTCTATACTATGCGCCTTTAGGTGCTGTGTTAATTTAATCGGTATTCAGTACGATATCAGAACTGTTAGAGGAGTTCAACAATTATTATATCGGGTAAAGATCTCAAGGGGAAAGAAGACAGGTGTAGGGTGCAGCTCTTGAGGTAACTAACAAGCCATATACAGATGACTGTGTGCGTAATGTGTTTTCTGCACCAGAGTATACAAGATACGCGTAAGGCCGAGGTTACTTTCGTAAAGTCAAGCTCCAGGGTACCAGCTACCTTGGGATCTAGGATGATGGTCATATAAGTGAGCAGAATGCAGCTGCGCACACGGCTTTATACACTTGGCGGGTATCTGATAGCGACTGCGATCATACCCCTTCGAGATATCTCGCATTGCATGAATCAAGCGGAAGACTCGTGGAGCCCTACAGAAGAAACCGGCCAATACAACACTGAGCCATGAGACAGGCCGGCGCAAAGAGCAAGCGGGCCCGAAGAATTGCAACAATCTTCCTGTAGCTAATTGTAGGTGTACTCCGATTGAAGTTTCCGTAATGAAGGACGAACCAATATCCATTGGAAACTGATACCACAAAAAATCATCGACCAGTTACAAGGTATGAAACCTCATACAGAGAAGCGCGAAAGTAAAAACGCTTCGTCCTTTTGCATGATTTTGTGTGCGAATGCTAATAGTGGTTATACTATATAACTTTGCTGTTCTACTTTATTATGGAACAGTCTGAAATCTAGATCGGGCGACTTGATGGTCGTCGTAAATCGATTTCCGACAGGAGGATACACGGCTGCGGCCATATCTTCATTTTCGGGATCATCCTTTCATCGTTTGAGCTCGTGATATTGAACGAGTAAGGATGAGTGGCACTCGAATCACGGCTGAAGAAGCATGTGCTGGGTAGGTAGTTGAAGATTTGATACAAATGGTGGAAGAAGACATGATGGGGTTCGGACACACATGGGACATTGACCTACTGCCGGACGGGTCTAATGGAAAAGCGACCTCTGGCCTCGTGAGTGTGAGCGACTAATTCTCGCTGTATGTAGCATTCTCAGAAACTGAAGGCGAGGTTCTTTTCCTTTGATTGCTGCTTACACCTAAACTTGTGGCGAGAAAGGAGGTTTCAAATGATCAACCAATCTTCATTACAATGGGCCCTACGAGCACATGGACGTTGCCAACCTATGTGCCGAGTACAAGTCAAGCTTTTTACTTTGTTTAAAGAGAAGCCAGTCAGGTATCATACTTTGCTAAAGCGCATAAACCAATTTTCAGAACAGAAAGGAAAACCTCAGTCTCTCTATCTTTCAAAACCAGTACCAGCGGCAGCAGTACATTCTGGACCATTTCATTCTGGATTCCTTCTTGTTTTCGTCTTTTTTCCAACTCCAAAGAAAGAAGGATCTGGATGAGATTTTCGAAGACGTAAATATCTTTTCTCAATTCGTAAACCCATACGGTGAGGAGTCACTAATGACTTAGACAACAACAGAGGACCTCAGCGATAACACCATAATCACAAGACAAAGGAAATAGGGGAAATGAAAGGGATGGAAGGGCCTGGGAAAGCTGATATGTCTGATGAGCCAAGAGCATTATAAGAGCACAACTAACACTAGAGCAAGATCACTCGACGTCGGCCCTGGGAGCTTAAAGACAAAGATTAACCAAATAATAGATATAGTAATAATAAAAGAAAAAGAATCGAATGTCACAGATGTCACAATAACGCAGCCTGAGTACAAGTGGAATCCATCTCAAGGTCAATCGCGTCTCGGTTAAAAAAAGAAAAAAGAAATAAGGGACATGCAATAACGGATACACTTAACGCCAATCTCAGGGCACATATCCAAGTCATGTCGACAGAGACACACTAAAAGAGAACAGTTGAAGCAGATGAGAAAGAGGGGAATTGAACAAAAACCGAATAGCACAAGCCAAAGTTTAGGAATGTACAGAGCAAGGAAGGGTATATGAGAGATAAGAACGAAATATCCGTTGGACTCCTTTACAAGCCATCTCCGGCACCGGTCTCAACCCCATCTGTCGGGTATGATATGTTCGGATCGAACCCAAACCCGGCGGTATCCGCATCTGTATTGAGAAACGTGTCAAAGTCAAAATTCTCCAAGATATCCGGGTTTTCCAGAGCGCTGAAATCAAGATTGAAGGCGGATGCCTATAGACTCGGTTAGTGAGACATTAGGGAATAAAACCATTCATAACAACGTACATCTGGGATACTCAGGTCATTAAATGGTTGTTGACTTTGATCCGGTGGTGGTGGCGGCGGTGGTTGTACAAGAGGTTGGGGTGCAGGCGCAGACGTTGGCTGCTGTGGAGCACTCGTCGTAGCATTTGAGCCGGTCTTGTTGAACGAATTGGGGTGTTGGGGCGTAATCGGTGTCGACGGTGTAGGAGTCGGAGGATGCTCTGCTTCGGAGGAGGGAGTGGCGGCAGTGTTTGCGGCAGTTGCGGCAGCGGCTGCCTTCTTTTGAGGCCGCTAGAAATATAATAAGACACGGCGCAAAAAACTTCATCATGAAAGGAGAATCCATATATCTCTTACCTTGCGGTTATCTTTGGTCTCTTTTTTCTTCGGGGCGGGCTTATTGGCTTGCTGTGGCGTAGGTGGAGCGGGTGCTGTTTGAGGGGACGGGGGCTGCGTGCGACCGGCATTAGCACCCGCCACGGGCGGAGCCTGAGGGGGAGGCATTGTGTTGCGCTCTTGGGGCGTTCCGGTTGTTTGGGTCGCAGGGGACTGTTGCGGCGCCATCGGTTGGCCCTGACCACCTTGCTGCGGCGGCCAGCCTCCGCTCGACACCCGGTTTCCAGCACCCGCAGGGATAGGCTGACCCATTTGAGGGCCACTGAAAGCGGGATTCGAGCTTGGAGGTCGCATTCCGTTGGGTCCTGTCAGACCATCTTGCATGCCTTTCATGAAGAACGCGCCGCCCATCTCAGGTGGCATCTGGCCACCGTTAAAATTCATTGACGCAGGCGATCCACGACCCTGGGCCATTGCGTCACCGCCACTGGGGGAGCCAGGGAGCCCTGTCTGGGGCATCTTCGGAGTGCCTCGTTTCATTTGATCGTTCGGGTTGGGGGATGTGCCCGCCCTGCTGCCTTGGGGAGAGGTGCCTGGTGGCAAAGCCTGCTGCTGCCCAGGCATTGGGGGCTGGCCGTCAGGACGGGCCATGCTATCCTGCTCTTGACGAGCCATCATCAAGCGCCGCTTATTCTGTTGTTCAAGCAACATAAGCTGCATTTGATAATCCTGGAGAGCATGATTCCCATGCTGACCGCCAGGTGTCTGCAAGCCAGCCCGAACCTGGGCCATTTGACCATTCGGTGGATAGTAATCGCCGTTCATCGGGTACATACCCTGGCCATCTGGCAATGGCACCAGGTCCGTCTGATTTGGCATGACACCGGGATTTATCAAACCACCATTCGGCATGCCCTGGTTATTCATTGCTGAGCGAGAGTGGTGAAGAGCTAAATTTTGAGCATATACCTGGATTGACTTCTGCTGCGCAGCAGGGCCCGACTGCTGGAAAGCCTGGAATTGGGCCGGATTCATCGGCCGTGGGTTGAGACCATTTTGCATTAAAAGCGCTTGCGGATTCGGCTGACCGGGCATGCCCTGTCCTTGACCCCGTCCATTGGGGGCTAGTTGCTGTCCGTTCATGTGTCCACTTTCGAGACGGGGCCGTTTCGATGGCGACGGGGCGTTCTCTGCGGACGATGGGGACTGGGGGCGATGGCCGTTCATATCTATATCCGAGTGTTCTCTCTGCATCTGTTGGATCATCTGCACTTGCTGTGTTTTTTGGAGCTGAGCAAGCTGCTGTTGGGAGCTGTTGAGTTAAATCAGCACTACATCACTTGCTATTGTTAGGAGCGAGCATTGGATTCCAAGGAAAGCGTACAGGCCTGAGGTATTGTTTTGTAAAACAGTCTTCTGAAGGTTGGGTGCAACAGATCCATTTCGGCGAAGGTTGAGCTGCTGCATCTGGGCGGGCATCATTGGCTGTTGTCGTAGTAATTGGTTTTGCTGTTGTTCTCGGAAGCGCAACATGTTCTATACAGATTAGAAGAAACTCAGATCTTCGGCAGACAGTGTAAGGGTCTGTACCTGAGTATGTTGGAGGTACTGTCTCACATCATTGCTGTTCCCTTTCTTGCGCTGGGCCCAGAAGAAATCCCAAAAGAGACTGAACCAATCCAAGAGGAAAGACGATTGCTGGCCTTCGCTAGGAAGATTTGGCCGTGGCAGGTCATCAGGTATTTTAATTTTGTCACCATCCTTGCCATCTGTCATCATCGTATCACCATCGACACCGTTCACCTCGCCATCGCGACGGTGGCCTGGGCTTGACTTTATAGGCGGCTCAGTGCTCATTTTGATCGACTCGTCATTCACAAAGGCCCTAGCACACTCGTGATGGCCGCGCTTCAACAAATAATCATAGATATAGGTATTGAGGTTGTTAATCATCAACTCGGGGATATTGTTCACATTTCCATCGTTACGAGGAACAGTCGAACCATTATTGATCATGGGGACCCCTCCCACGGGGCCCCCGGCCCCGGGGTTCATCCCAGCTACATTCATCTGATTCATGGTGGCACTCCAAGGGGCTCAGCCACCCTCACCTATTTCTTGTCGTCGATCAAAGGCGTCGGCGATAGATGGGTTTAACGCGCATCCACCGTCTCGCGGCGCGGAGGCTCACCACAAGATAAGGCGAGGGGCGCGAGGCGATCAAGACGAGTGAATGAAAAAGGGAAGACAATCAGACGAGATGACCGATGCTTCCAACCAGAGGAGTACCGAATTCGGAATTAGATACCGATGCGCAATGGGCCAGAAAGCGACACTGGGGTCAAGATTTGGACAAGAGCGCGCCCAAACAACTTTCTGAATCAACAAAGCGTCGAGTATGGTTCCACTTATTGAATGACAACAGAGAACAAGAAGGTGTTGTGAAGGTTACCCACAAGGGAAAATAAGCGTGGCCCGCTCAGGAGCAAAGGCAAACAAGAAGAATCTGCCGTTACTTCCAAGTGCGGGTAGAAGCACTAGACCACGCTGATTGTAGAATATGGAGGACGTAATGAATGGTCATGAAGATATTAACGAGGAAGTATATCGTTGGTCAAGATATCCAGCCGAGAGAAAAATGCGCGGTAGGATCAACCGGGGGGCGGCGACAAGCAGAAAGACGGGAACGGCGTCGAGAGGACAAGCCAGTCCAAGTCCGACCAGCCAGACTAAGAGAGAATAAACAGAAGATTACCAGACGATGAAAAATTAAAGATCTCAAATCCCCCTGTAGAAAAAGGAAAGAGGAGACACGGACAGTTCCGGTCAGATTAGAGGAAGTAATGGTGGAGGGGGGGGGTGGGAGGGATGAGAGGCAAAGGTCAGGACAAGGTGTAGCGGTGGATCTGAGGTGTTCTGGTGGGTGGGAGGACGTGGATATCAGGCGCGGTGCCTGGAGTGCTGGGCTGTTCAATCACTGCCGGCTGGGCGTGAATCGCTTGTTCGGCGCGGATTATCTATCCCGGAACACGGCGGGAGGGCTGGGAGATGCTATTGTCTCGCGTATTTCTGAGCATGCAATTCTACTTACGGAGGCGGCGAAAAAAAAAAGTGATAGAAACGGCAAAAGGAAAATTAATTACATACCACTATGCAAAGGGTAGCCTGAAGATAAACGCAAAGGTATAGGGAATGAAAATCAAAGCAATGACTCTAGTTAAAAATTCCCTGCAGATCTGCAGGAATGTGATGGGTACAAGGGTTTAAAGATTATGGCGTAAAAAAGCAGGGAAAGGAAAGAGAAAGGGAGAAAAGAAAAGAAATATGAGAGGCAAGGCAGATAGAGAGTATCTTGGTATTGATTTGAAGAACACGCGCAGAATTGTTGACCCGATCTGAGGTAGTGTACAGAGTAATTCAGAGAGTATAGAGACGAGTGGTCGGGTGGGTTACAAGATTCCACAGCGAAGTGAGAGATACACAATATAGAAGTTATTTGGAAAAAAAGACCGATAACTATCTGAAAGCATTTCCCAGAGCCATTGGTTTAAAGATAGAAAATAAAATTAAGTTACAAGAAAGAAATACTGTCGGGTTCGACGTGTAGAGATCAAAAAATTGAAGATACTGATAGGTACATACGTACATGGATTTAGAACACTCAGGGTCAGCGGGCTTGCGTACTTCCCAGCACAGTATGGACTAATATGGTATGGTGGATCACGTGGCTCACTCTGGCGGACTAGAATTTCCTGTGCAGATCTGCCCATCCCCAGACTACAAGGGAATCAGATCATGTAGTTTGGGGTTGTGGTAATATCGGTCAACCAGACCAGGTGAGCACTGGAATTGCATTAGTCTGTATGCGCCTGGGCATCACCTGTGTTTGTTTTCTATTGACTTATCTGTAAATATAAAAAGTTCAATATAGTTTGATGACTTGGCATAAAGTTCGATAAGGGCGATCATTTAGTTCTAAATATTATCAACTCTGTGTGGAAATCCTACTTAATTTCCATGTTTCATAATGGCAATGGCATTCACTCAACAATCTAACCTTTACCAATTTGTGATACACTTGTTGCCCTAATAGACAGGTCAACCCCCTGATGTACATGTCTCTGAAATTGATTACAACGTTGAACATGATGTGGCAGACCAGCACTGTCCCTTACCATGCCATTCTTGCATTTGTTGCTTGTAAGATGAAACGATGATTGGCTCTTAACGCTTCCAATTCCTTCGTTTTCCTTTTTCTTTTATTTTTTTTTGACTCGGTTAATTGGATCCCCCTTTAGAATACTGTCTGTATACAGTCCTTCATTTTTGCAATCTCCTTGACTATATCGTGTATATTTGAACCAGCAAATTTACTAGTTCGTAGTGTCCCCTAAAAATACGGGTTATTGTGTCGGCGAGTCAAATGTGATCTGTACCTCTCTTTATAAACCATACTACTAGTATCTTGATTACAAGAGCCAAACTAACAAGGTGATCAATCGTGGTTCATTGCATACTCACATGGTCTATCGTTCAACTGAATCGCCAACTTTGATAGTTACTCTAACCTCGTACTAGACTATAATCAAGATACCAATATTGTAGAGGTAATCATCAGAGCCAACGTCTGGTACAAATAGATTTACTAATGGCAAGAAATGCTATAATTTAGTAAAGAACAGAGACCGTCGAATCCCAAACACCGTTACGCCACAACCTTCTACAGCATTCTTGTTTCCATGTACTTATTACTCCTCCTCCGGTGGCATTTCATCTTCAATATATCTCACCAGAGATACCCGCATCTCTGTAGTATCGTCACCCCGCAACACATCGCTAACAAAATGCGCTTCGACCTGCATTTGAACCTAGAAAGATACGCCAGAATATGTGAGCCCAGGTGACGTGTAGACCAACGATTTAGAATATTTCGCGGCTTAGTCTACTTACCATCTCTAAAGCACCCCGCAGAACACCACACAAAATATTAGAGAACCACAACTCATCCTGTGCCCTACCATCATCTGGCAACTCAACAAAGTCGGCTAGTGGATTCTCGTCGAAGACAAGAGAAAACTGGTTATTATCACTGGTCCAGTTCGTGACGGTAGGCGAGATGTTGAGAAAGATCTTGAACCCGACCTATTCGAGCATTTGTCAGTCACATATCCTTGAGGTATATGTCTGACATATGATAGATTTAGATCATACTTTTGCGATCATGTCTGCTGTTTCCCGAAAGTTGGAACATCGGCCGACGCCTGACTTTGCCAGAAAGTCTTCGATAAGTCGCATACCAATATTGTAGCCCATCTTGTCGAGCTGTTTGTTCACCTCCTGATAGTTTGAGTCATAGTCCTGACATAGTTGTGCAACAATTGTACCATAAGTCAATGTGACTAACTCCGCATTGACTTTGTCAACCCTCGTTCTAAAAATGTTGCAACATGTTAGTCACAAACACGTTCGCGCTAGTTTTGCTGGATGCAATCGGGTAAATTATTTGACAAGTTAAAAATGGCACTCAGCTTACTGACTTCCATAGCCTACACCGTATGTTGTTAATGAGAATATCACCAATTCAATATCAACAACAATCAACTTACTCTTCACCGATCCTCGAGGCTTTTGTGGCAGACATTCTCGTTTCGGAAACTTCAATTACTTATATTCCTAGAGGACTAATGCAAAGCTTGGAAGAAGGTGTTCCGGCGTGATACGGCAAAAGGCAGGAGTTGAAAGCCCAGCAGGTATCAAAATGTTGTTGATAGATAATCCTCCCCGCCTGAGTCGGTGGATCGACGGGGTACGGGCGGAGCGCAGAGTGGACCGGCGTCTATCGCGGCTAACCTGCTGGACGTTCAGCGCTTGCGTAGAACTAGTACTGCCGGGCGGAAAAGATGAGCGTACTCCGGCCGCGACGAGGTTCCCCTAACACCAGTTTTGGAGCAGTCAATTGCTATCTTCATACAACTTGTCCTGTACAATCCAGCGCCTTTTCTCGTTACAAGTTTCTGAAAATTCTCATTGGGCCAGCAATCCCCAAGTCATTCCAGTAACATGTCTGGAGAAAAACGACCTGCCCAAGAAGCTTTTGGGTCATCTAATCAGCTCGTTGTGAAACGGAAAAAGTCCGACGCTGGTTTGGATAATGGTACTGCCGTGGTTAAAAGCTCGTCGCAGAATGGAACACTTGTGCAAGCAGTATGTGTCTCTTCATGATGACTGTACAGAAGTCGTTTTGAGAAGTCCTCTATTGACCGTGCTGGCAGGTTCCCCGCACCAGTGGGCTCGAGGCGCCGATTATGGAGCTAACAGGTAACGAATTTCGTGTTACTGAGGTGGTTCTGTATGCTTAAATAAGATATAGGTCATTCTGGTGAAATCTTTACTGTCCGGTTCGACCCTACCGCGCAGCATATTGCATCCGGTTCAATGGATAGGTCTATTTGTACGTCGCATCTTTTTAAATTGATGCCAAGCAATCGTATGACGACTAATTTTCCACGCGAGCTATAGTGCTTTGGAACACCTATGGACAATGTGAAAATTATGGTATCTTGTCAGGCCACCGAGGGGCGGTGCTTGACCTACAGTGGTCTCGCGACTCGAGAACGATCTTCTCCGCGTCAGCCGATATGACACTGGCAAGTTGGGACCTGGAAACCGGGCAAAGAATACGTCGCCACGTGGGTCACGAGGAGATAGTGAACTGTCTAGATATTAGCAGAAGGGGCCAGGAATTGTTGGTTAGTGCGAGTGATGATGGTTGTGTGGGAGTCTGGGATCCCCGGCAAAGGGATGCGATTGAATATCTGGAAACGGAACTGCCCATTACTGCAGTGGCCTTGTCGGAAGCAGGAAACGAAATTTACAGTGGCGGCATTGATAACGCGATTCACGTATGGGACCTGCGGAAAAAATCTATCACTTACTCCATGACGGGGCACATGGATACTATCACCTCATTGGAGATTTCGCCAGACTCGCAGACCCTTCTCTCTAATTCTCATGATTCGACTGTACGCACATGGGATATCCGACCATTTGCGCCAACAAATCGACTTATCAAGATGTATGACGGCGCTCCTATCGGGCTAGAGAAGAACCTCGTTCGTGCAAGCTGGGACCCGAAGGGCGAAAGGATTGCCGCGGGAAGTGGTGACAGGAGCGTGGTTGTCTGGGATTTCAAAACCGGAAAGCTTCTTTACAAGCTTCCCGGGCATAAGGGTACAGTCAATGATGTACGATTTTCGCCGAACAGTGAACCCATCAGTAAGTCTTCTTCCGTGGTCTTAGCTGGCTGCCATTCTAATTGTTCTTACAGTTGTTTCTGGCTCATCTGATCGGACCCTAATGCTCGGAGAACTTGGCAAGTGAGGATACACGGATTCCAGGTTATTATGCATCAACGTAATGTCCAGCACGTACTTCAGGACACGATTTCATTTTTGGACAGAGATCAACGTCAGACTCAATGTCTTGTGCGGTACCATGAAGGTCGCTTGACTCGACTAAAGACGGCCTACGCATAGTACTACAGCAAAGATGTGCATCGCTGCAACAAGATCAAGTGAAAACACGAATGATATGATTTATACCGCACATGTGAGATGGCATTACCGAGCAGAGGGTCTCCAAAACTACTCAGAGATCTAGTAATGACCATGGTTTGAAGGATTGGAGTAATGGCCGTGTACCAGATTTCGTTCCGTCAATCATGCCATGAAGTGTAACAACTGACAAGTATAAGTGTCGAACGGGCGGCAGTCCACTAAGGCATCAGATTTACAATTTCATAATAAATATTTTGATATTCTTTGTTTAGTTTTTTTTATTTACCCTAAAAGTCTTGGTTGTCTTTTAAGCAAGTGGCTTTTGATGCGCGACTGCGGCTTAGTACCTCCATAGGGTTTGAATACGTGCTAAAGTGAGGTACAAGCTACTAAGTACTATTAGGCTAGGCAAGGATGTACCAAAGACCATCGGAAGCTTTCCCAATGCTGATTGGCTCTTTGGATGGTTTTAGAGGCTTGTTTCAAATCTAGCTCCATAAGCGAAACATTCGCCTGTATCGTTTGCGGCCCGAAATCTACGGAGTATACATGATTTTGGCATCAGGGACAGGGAAAGGGGACAGTTGTATACGAATGCCAGTCACTCACGATATTCCGATCTGGACTATTCACAGTGTTTTTCTCTCTTGCACAATATATTGTGGTGAATAAGATCAACCCATGTCAAAGTATCTACATCGGACTAGGCCTGGGAAACGTGGGTCGTCCAGGGGTTCGCTCTAGTTATGGCCACTAGTCTTCTGGGTTTACTGCAATCCTTACTCCGTACTCCCTCAGTCTGAGATCCAATGTCACAGGCCTTTGGGGCTCTGTGCTTCCTTCCTTCTCCCTCCCTGGGTCCCCGTCCCTTTTTATTTTTTCCCTCTAACTACTTGAATCTCTCATACAGACCATTACTATTACCTTCACTGGCATCTCCCTTCTATCTTGCTGTAATTCATTCTCATTTCTCGGCCATATTAGATCCACTTCTGGTAGCCTGGTGCTGCCCCTGACCTTTCGTTTACTTTTCTTCTCCCTGGCTCAAGTCACTTTACCAGCTCTGGAATATTGTTCCGTTTACTTTCCCTTTTATATAATCTAAACTTCGCTCTATACTATCTCTAGCGGGATTACAGATGCGAGTCCCATCTACCTCCGCGGCGTCTCCTTAAGCCCTCATTATGGACATTTAGTGGCCAAGGCCCTTGTTATTAGCGCAGTCAAACGCTCACTGCGGCAAATCTACCGCTGTTGCATGCGTTGTGAGCTTTATCGTTTTGAGGGATTTGTTGCCGCATATCTGAACGCTTTCGCTTTCACCATTTTTGTGTGCCATTTCCCCGAAAGCGGAATTAGCTTGTAGCTCATACCGATAAAAGGACAGCAGCGTTCAGTATAGGACGATCTAACAAAGTGCTGACATCAAAACTGTCCGGCGGGTGAAGTTTGCTGGTCGTTACTTTTGTTCGCCATCAGCGCAAATGTGATTCCAGTGACAAGTTATTCATCATGGGATCAGTCCTGTTACCTCAAACAGAATCGCCAAATTCGTATCAGTCGACCTCTCGGGAATTACTTGGTCCATCTTCAGACTTCGGCTACATTGAAAATAACTATGTTAGAAGCTCCCCAGGCTTCCAGGGTAGTCGTGTGCCGTCCGCATCAATGAGACGTGGAGAATATATACCCAATGGACAACGAACTCCTGCTAATAGCGCCGGGCATCAGGGCTATCGCATATCTTCAGCGCCTACTTCACCGCATCAGTTCGCTATAAGCTTGCCGCAATCATCATATGCACCAAGGGAAACTTATTACAGAATCAACGCGCGACCTAGGCCAGAGCAGACCGATTTTGCCGACAGGAACCAGTCGTACATTAGGTCGGAACAGGGAACTCAGGACAATGTTCATGCGCAAAGAGACGTCGGTAGCTCCAATCGTCGCTTACGATCGTTTACCACGAGACTAAAAGAAAAGAATACGAGACGACAGCTTACCACACTTGCCATATCTGCTATTTTCCTAATCCTAGCCCTTTCTCTTTGTAGGTTTGGGTTCGATCTAACCTTCGGCGCTAAAGACATGCTTACCGAATGATACAGTTTTTGCGTTCGCTGTCTCCAAATCGCACCTAGGCCACGAACTTCATATACTTTTGATATTTATGATTCTGATCCTTATTGTTGTCTTTTGTCACTCCCTCATCCGATTTTCAATGAAGGTTTTGCGAGGTTCCAGATCTGCTGTGGCTATGAATCGGATACCAAGCAGGGCGAGGCCAACTGGCTACGCTCAGCCAGAGTATCCCATTCATGTTACTCTCGCTGGGGACGAGGAGATTTTGACTGAAAACAATGGTGCCAGGCGGAGGAAGGTCACGCCCCCGCCTCCAGCGTATGGCCTCTGGAGAAGTAGCGTTGTAAGTGATATATTAAGACACTCTTCGACTGTCCTCTCACAAACCTGTTTGGCTAAGTCATGCATCCCAGAGAATTAATCCAGACTTACTATATTGGCACCGTGTAGCCAGCAATGCCCCCTCTTTGCCGCAACATGCAAACGAGGCACAAGGTTTGGGCGGCAAGACCCCATTACCACGGCCCCCCAGCTACACTTCTGACAATGGTATCGATTATGTGATTGAAGCACAACCCCGATCGCTTACCCAAGGCCCTTCTGCTGAATGACTAGGACGTCAATGATAGTCTTTATGTGGAGCTAGTCGCCACCTCATCTGATGTCGTTCATTCTTTACGTTTCTACAAGAACCAATTTCTTTGCCCGCCACATCATCACCATATGCATATTAGCTATCATTTTGTTAAGATATATCGGGAGGTTCGTTGGGTGTTACAATATTTGTCTTGAGCGGGAGTTATCAGGGCAGAAAAGTAATTAACCATACATAGCAGTGCTGGTCAGTCTATAGTCATCATGTTCATCTTCTTATATGTTCTTTTATCGCGTTGGACGTCCCTCATTTCCTAATTTTATATCTATTTCACTCTTTATACTGTAAAATATGAATGAATGTAAATATTTCGTGCTCCGTATTGAAGATTTGTGAATATCCGACAGAAAAATTTGTGGGCTGCAGCAGACATACATTGGACTATTAGCATATCTGGCGGTTCGGAACTGGCGAGCTGGATTTCTCACGTGCACGATCGCTACCACCATCACTTAAGCAACCATTATACCTCAGGAAACTCCAAAAAGGACTAATTTCTCCGCCAGTGAAACCTCGCCTGTAACGGCTTACAATTGCGCTCCCATGCCACCTGAGGCAGTTTTATTGCTGCCGTAATGCGGTCGGGATGTTGGTACTTACAGATGCCCTTCCTCCGTGCAGAATGGGTGATGAATTGGGTCTTGTTTCTCTCGCTATGGCTTGCCATGGCTTGGGGTATGAGGACAGATCAGCTTAATGAACTCAGGTAAGCGCTTCTTATTAATGTTGTTGTTGCTGTTGCTGTTGTAGTTGGTATAGTTGGTATTCAATTCATGACTGACATGGATTCGCATTCTAGAAAGGACACTGAGCATATGTTCTACCACGGTTTTGACAATTACATTACGCATGCCTTTCCTGAAGATGAACTACGCCCTCTATCCTGCCGTCCGCTAGTTCGCGACCGAGATACCCTTGCGAATGCAGGATTGAACGACGTTCTAGGGAATTACTCTTTGACCTTGATCGACAGTCTATCTTCACTAGCGATACTGTCATCGAGCCCAGACGATGGTGCAAGAGCTTGGGCACATTTCCAGGATGGTGTGAGGGACTTTGTGAAGCTGTACGGTGATGGCTCAGATGGTCCTGCTGGCCAGGGCGAAAGGAGCCGCGGGTTTGACATAGACAGTAAAGTTCAGGTCTTCGAGACAGTCATTCGGGGACTAGGTACGGAGTTCTATTCTACAATAGCTAATTTAAATCTGACATCGGAGCCTTATAGGCGGACTACTTAGCGCTCATTTGTTTTCTGTGGGCGATCTTCCCATTACGATATACAGCCCTCCTGAAGCCGAGGTCACATTCGCTAAAGCTTGGGATAAGACTCCGTTCCCCATAAATAGGCACGGAATCAAATGGGAGAATGGATTCGTTTACAATGGCCAGCTTTTGCGACTTGCTGTTGACCTGGCGAATCGTCTGTTGCCGGCCTTCTATACTGAGACTGGTCTTCCTTATCCCCGGGTCAATCTTCGATATGGAGTCCGACGGCACCCATTCTATGCAAACTCGCCGCTAAATGCCGCCTTCTCATGCGACAATACTAACGACCACGAGAATTGCGAGCCTCGTCGCATTCCTTTGGTGGAAACGACGGAGACATGCAGCGCAGGCGCTGGCAGCTTAGTCTTGGAGTTTACTGTGTTGAGCCGGCTTACTGGAGATGGCCGGTATGAGGAGTTAGGTAAAAGAGCATTTTGGGCGGTTTGGACGAGAAGAAGTGATATTGGGTTAGTTGGGGCAGGTATCGATGCAGAATCGGGTAAATGGGTTCACCCTTACACAGGAGTAAGTTTTCGAAAACTCAAAGTTAATGATACGGAGCTAAGATTTCATGAACCTCAGATCGGTGCAGGTATTGACAGCTTCTTTGAATATGCTTTCAAATCGTATATCCTGCTGTCGTCGGGGGAACGGTTTCCTCGCGATCTCAATAGCTCGTGGCATGCCTTAGACAATGATTTTCCAAACCTGAGCGAGTACGAGAATTCTGCAGAGGCCTTTTTGCAAGCCTGGCAAGAATCACACGCTTCAGTCAAGCGTCATTTGTATCGCGGAGAAGGCTATCAGCACCCACATTTGATTCAAGGAGATATTTTCACTGGCGCCACGCGGGCGTTTTGGATCGATAGCCTGAGCGCGTTTTACCCAGGTCTCCTGAGCTTGGCAGGAGAGTTAGATGAGGCAGTGGGAATCCATCTTCTCACAACGGCTATTTGGACCCGGTTTTCAGGTCTCCCTGAAAGATGGAATGTCGCGACGGGGGATATAGAGGGGGGCCTGGCATGGTACAGTGGCCGGCCAGAATTTGCTGAATCAACATTTTATCTCTATCAAGCCACCAAGGACCCTTGGTACTTACATGTTGGCGAGATGGTACTTCGTGATCTTAAAAGACGGTGCTGGACAAAATGTGGCTGGGCTGGCCTTCAAGACGTTCGCAGTGGTGAGCTCAGTGACAGAATGGAGAGCTTCTTCCTAGGCGAGACGGCTAAATATCTGTATTTGCTCTTTGATCCTTCGCATCCTCTGAACACCATCGACCTGCCGTTTGTGTTTTCCACAGAGGGCCATCCACTCATCATACCCAAGAGTACAACAACTGCCCAGCAGCCCCGCAAGACACAATTATCAGTCAGCAAGCAGACCAATATTGCTGTTTGTCCGATAGCGCCAGTGCCTCCTCTTTTTGGACTCTCATCAACCGCTGCTCGTCCTGACGTTTTTCATGCTGCCAACTTGGCTCGGCTACATTTGATGCCTAGCAGAGGGCCACCGGAGGGACCTATTCTAGACTATGTGAAGGGCCGCCCAAGTGTGACAATGTCTGATTTGTCTTCACCGACAAATTACACATTCTTCCCTTGGACTTTGCCAGCCGAATTGGTACCGTTCAATGCAACGAGCTCGCCAATGACAATTCGCCCCTCACTTGACATTTCATTCCCATCACTTCCTGGCATGTTCTTGGGATCCGGCTCCTTAGAGCGAGTCCAAGATGGCATTCTCATCAAGGCCATCGGAGGGCTCCGGTTGAGCATGGTTCAAGATGTTCCCTCTCAGGATGAGGCTGGTACGAAAAATGCAGAGTTTCGGGTACAGGTGATTAACAATGTGCCACTTGGGAAGGATGAGAAGGTATATATCTCACGGGAGATCACATTCGATGTCCTGGATCCCACTGATCCGAATTTCACTCGCGTGCGCGACTCCGCAATGATTGACATCGTCATTGACGTTATCCCAGAGAACCTCCGCCGAAGGAACTATTCAGACGATCCTCAGGGATCGACTGCTGAGCATAGCTCAAAGCATATCATCGGCGAGTCCTCCGCTGGCGACAAACTTGGAGCCGTAGATCCGTCTGCGTCGAGTGTAAAGAGTGCTTTTTCATCCTTTGTCAATCATGTGTCCTGGTTACTCTGGGACGAGTCGCAACCCCAGTCGGCCTGGCCGTCTGCGGAGAAAAATTCTTTTCTACGACTAACGTTACCCGCTGCTATGGCTTCTGGCTTAGGCTCTGCGCCCATGCCGGATGTAGAAGATTCCTCTACATTTTCTGTGAAAGGAGATCTCCCTAAAAGTCGTCTCCCATGGTCTACGATCTACTTCGCTGATGAGCTCTGTGACCATCGGATCCTACGTGACATCGCACAAAGTCACCAAGTGCTTGTCATCAAGCGAGGCGGTTGCAGTTTCTCGCAAAAGCTGCGGAGTATCGCTGCATATCCACCCTCACGACATGCACTAAGGCTCGTCATTGTTGTCTCCTACGACGAGGAGCCAATCGACCAGGATCCAGAATCCCAAGTTAATCCTTTCTCGGGCCTAGCTGCCGTCCGCGCGGAGCCATATCTTGTTCGGCCATACCTTGACGAAGCTCAAATGACCGCCGGAGGGTTGCCTCGTCGCCATCTAATCAGCCTAGTCATGGTCGGTGGCGGAGAAGAAACATACGAACTACTCCGCCAGGCCACCGACGTCGGCATCAAGCGACGGTACACTGTGCGATCGCAGGGCATACCAGTTAATAACCTATATATCATCTAGATAGACACATAGTTTTGTATAGCTACTGGAACACCAGAATCTCCATACCATACGGTGAGAAAAATGTAAGGCATGAGTACATTCTTGTACTCTTCACCAGGCACAAAATTGGGGCTGGCAATGGTAAGTCGCCACTCTTTGCGCCACAGCATGTTGATTGGTGCAGTCCCTGAGTACAACTTCTTGGTTCTGCCGGGCGGCCTGGAGGTAAAACCCAACTTAGATAAAAGTCTTCCTTGCCGAGTTATGTCCGGCGTATTATATACTTGAGTCCGAATTTTTTTGAAGACCAACATTGGTTTTCAATTCCCGTAAAAGATAAAGAAAAGAAAAGAAAACTAAAGTAAGTGAAAGAAAGAAAAGAAAAAAGAAAAAAAGAACGGAGACAGCATACAGAATCTAGGCTGTCATAATATCCTCTGTTTCCCCGCGTGTAGGTCTATATCGACTGTTCAGCCAGGAACCGAAATCTGGTTCAGAAGGCGAAGTTCAAACCTTTCCACGGGAACCACGCAGCCTGAGCTCCATTTGGAAGAACCGAAGAACAAGATAAATCTATCTCCACTTGCTATCGATCGGATCGGTCCTTTGCATATTTAATACATGCTTGATTTTCCCTTGTATCGACCGTCTTTTCTATTTGACTCTCTCTTGACTCTCTCTTGACTAGATTTTTACCCTTTAATCATTTGGGGCTCTCTAAACTTAGTCATTCAAGCATAGCAGACTTTATAATATAACATACGCAACAAGCACTCAAGATGCATATTCAGGACACAACCATCGTTAAACCCCCAACATTCAATCAACCCGATATCGAACTTGACCCGACAGCTCACACAACAATCACCATCACTACCAACTCCCACCCCTCGGACAATAGTACAACGACCCCGCAACAAACCAAACCTCGCCCGCTTTACTTTGCCTACGGATCCAACCTCTCCTTCACACAGATGCGTCTCCGCTGCACATACTACCCTGATCTCTCATCTAAGCCAGTCGCCATCGCCCGCTTAGATCATTGGCGCTGGTTGATCTGCCAAGCTGGCTATGCGAATGTGATCCCACCCGCCGAGTTACGTGTTGGTCGGGAAGCAGATGATGGTGAAGACGTACCTGTTTCTGGGGACGACGATGCGGTTTATGGGGTCTTGTATGAGATGGACATCGAGGATGAGAGGTTGCTTGATGGCTACGAGGGTATTGACTGGTCGGCGCTGCCGTCGCGGGCTACGCATAAGGTTCCGGCGCATATTCGACCGACGGAACAAGGCCATGGGGACTATAATAAGTGGTATGTTCCGGCTACGGTGACTATGTGGTTGGATGAGGGACAGAAGAAACGGAGGGAGCATGGAGTTATCGAGACCTTGGTTTATGTGGATGAGGAGAGGGTGCGCGTAGGTCCCCCGAAAGACGAGTATATCCCGCGGATGAACCGTGCGATCCGCGAGGCGGAATCTTTGGGATTCCCTAAGAAGTGGGCAGATGAGGTGATGAGAAAGTCGATCCCTTTGAATTAGGCTATTGGTTTTACCTTGTATAGAAAACGTTTCGTGGTGATGTTTGCAACTAGACAAGAGTTGATGACTGAATGATTACAATGGTACAACTTATTTATATAACCACGTGCGATGTAATAAAAAGTTGCCATATTATCGCTATCCATATGCAGAGTCTATAGTATGCTCCAGCAGTAAAAGCGTGATACGAAATTAGATACGCATTCACGTTTCCCCGCATGCCCTAGAAAACAAGTGTATGATGTATATCATTGTTCCGACTTCGTCTAACCCGGTATTCCACCCGACGAGCGAAGGTCAACTCTTAAAACGAAAAACGCCGGGGGTGGAAGGGCAGGCATTGTGCTTCTTAATTTTCTTGAGACATACAGTCCTTCCAATGAGATGCAGCCCATTTCATAATCATCGCTGCATTGTAACGACCGGTCGAGAATCGAATCCGAGCGCCTGGTTGCGGGGAAGCGGATACATGCGTATTTTTCTGTTTTCTTTGGTACAACGAAGCCCGTCTACGGGCAGCACAATCATAATGATCAGGTAAAACAAGAGTCGTTGGTCGTCAATTAATGCTTTTCTTCCTGGCCAGAAAGGAGAGTATAGACCGAAGCAGGAAGCTTTTCCCGTCCCTTAAGAAACTCAAGCTCGAGAATGAAAAGGAAGCTCATGAGCTCGCCACCCATCTTCTTAATGAGTTCACCCGCTGCCCAGGCCGAACCGCCTGTTGAAATATAGTCAGTATTGCTTATTCCTGAAAAGGAAGACTGTCTATGTATAAGAAAACACACCAGTTGCAATTATATCATCCACCACGATCACCTTCTGGCCAGGTTTGATCGAATCAGCCTGCATCTGGAAGAAGTCCTGGCCGTATTCCTTCTCGTAGGCCTGGGTTTCACATGGTCCGGGCAGTTTACCCTGCTTGCGCACAGGGACAAAGCTCGCGCCAAGTCTCAAAGCGAGGCTAGGGCCGATAAGGAAGCCGCGGGCCTCGAGACCAACAATAACATCGGGCTTCTGGTCGCCGTGGTTTTGAAGGATGTGCAACTCTAGACTTCGAAGAAGGGCTTCATGCAAAGTAGGATTGGCAAAAATAGGTAAAATATCTTCGAACAGGATTCCAGGAGACGGGAAGTCGGGGAACTGGCGGAGAGCGGCGCGCAGGCTTATTTTAAGATTGGCGAGTTCGGCGGTGCGGGTGGAAGAGGAGGGGGACTGTCCGGCGACTTGGGCGGCGGCGGCATCAGGCTGTTGGGGAGAATTAAGAGTTGGTTGGGACATTATGAGAAGAAGGGAAAAAGAAAAGGGAAGAAAAGAAGGAGGAATAGAAGGCAGGAGGGTGAAGGTGGTTGAAAAGTAAAATAGTCAATTCGAAGTGATAAGCACGAGCGGGAGGGAAAAGGAAAAAAAAAAAATTGACCCCTCGAAGATCTTGCGTTGGCGTATGAACTGTGAATGCCGATGTATTTTACAGTATTACAGCGAAAAGTACTTACCCCTCTCAGCACAATCGACCAGGCATTACTGTATATATATTGAAGATGTGTTGTATGTTATGATTTCATTCCATTCCAATCAGAAAAGTAAATCTATAGATCTCTGTTTGCCCGTTTATTGCTCCCAGGCTGAGGGGCCCAATTTGTTAAAACTTAAGCCATATCTCGCGTCTTTCTGTGCTAGTTTTCGATAATACCGCAAATACACGCAGTGGAAACTAAAATATGTACCCCTCTCGATGACTTGTTTCGTTGTTAAAGGGTCTAGAATCCATCAATCAGTCACTTCACAGTGAATCAATTGATGTTGACATATTTCCAGTATTGCTACTGCTGATCTACTAATTGTTCCGAGTTTACCATGTCGTTACCCCTTCTACTCCCATTTGCCAGGACCAATGGTCTCATACTGATCCATGATATATATACAGACTACTAGTATTTCAGCCCCTCCCCATGAGCCATGATGCAAGTTTCTTGCGTTGTCTGCAAGCCTGTCTTTTCTTTTCTTTTTTTTTTCTTACGTCTCTTTTCCTTCCCCTTTCTCTCGGTGGCACTCCTCTGCAGGCAATAAAATGGAGGATAGTGAGTAGTAGTGTTGCCTAGCCTAACCGGTTCAATGAATGAAACAAAGAATTGCAGTATTTAACATGAACGGTTCAGTTCAACATGAATATAACACTAATCTTGTTATACATATCGGCGGATTACACGACACAATCCACACATGCGGTCAGGGCTATCAAGTAGTGGATTGGATCAACAAGCCACGATGGATCCCCCGGCTAGGAATGATTGGACTATCATTCCCTATCTGGTTTCCCTGCACTCCATAACCACCAATATACTTTTCTGGAAATTAGACCGAATTTCCAGTCTGCCCACCATCCGCCAGGTACTCCGTACTCCGATCCGTTGTGAGTCAAGGCGACAATAGGACTATTACGACTACTAATCATAACAGTAATCAGTATCTCTCTCTGCACGGATCCAATGCATGTCTTCAAGTGATATAATTTACTACGTAGTAGATCAAGCAAACATGGTACATGTTTAAGGAATTAATACAAACTACATCGTCATCTACTACTGCGAGAGGAACTGACGCATTACCAACAATATATCATGGCCTCATGTCAAGAGTGTTGCCACTTTGTTGTCTTATCCCTGTAATGCACCTCCTCATATGGCTGTCTCTATTTTTATATTTCGTGTGTGACAGTCCCATATCGACTATTACTAGGTTGAAATTATCATGCAACCCTCGGATTTTCCGTATCATTTTCGCAGCTGGTTCCTAGATTCACCAATACTATTGTAGTTCCCAAACTCTCCAAGCCCCCAGAAATACCTGATATCAGTGCATCCACAAATAGTATTCAAATATCCGAAGAGACCCGACAACAGACTGCTTGTATGCAATCGTCAAGATTGAAAAAATATATCTAAAGAGAACGCCCAACCATTTCTATCTTACTGAAAGCCCTTTCGGGTGTAGCTCATAGAGGTCAATGCCTGTTGTCTCCATGCTGAAACTCACTCAGCCTGCATGACGCTGTCCCTGACTGCGACACATCCATAGGCATTCCGACTAATCATAACTCAGAATTGGAGGAATACCGCTCACCTCCACAATGCAGCTCAAACTCTGCAGCCACCTGCAGCACATCGCTGCCAATGCATGCCGCTGACTACGACGCACGGATGTCCATATTTCTGCCTGGCTTTTGCCTAGGCTACGGCCCCCTTGGCATTGGCGACGAGATCAGTATTGCGTATGCAACTCGAAAAGAACCCAATTGTGTTCCTTGCAATGAGACATTATGAGTTGCGAGAATTCAAACCAAGGTAAATAATAGATAAAATTGGGGAAGAAGGGAAAGTGAAAAGAGAGAGGAAGTAAAAACGGGGACCATCAAGCAAAAAGTAAAGCCGAACGCGGGGGTCGAACCCGCAACCTTGAGATGCCGTGAGGAATAAGAGTCTCACGCTCTACCGATTGAGCTAGCCCGGCTATCTGTTGAATAGCTAGCTTGACTAAATGTAAAATAATAGGAAAAGAAAGCTTAGTGGTAAAAAAGGCTCAATTACGGCTAGCTACTACTACTTGTTTTTTATACATCAAGTTTGCGCCTACTAGACCATGCTACTGTCGTAATATCCATACTTATATGGTTCTCCTATATATATATGTACATTTGAATAGCACTGGTCTGATGGCAAGCTAGCAATCTGGCACAGGTTGCCATCAGCAATCTTTTTGGAATCAAAGTTAGTCATAGTTAGTTACTATGTTTGTAAGCATCAGCTATCACGTGGTAGATGCACGGGCCACCTCGCTTAACAATTATTCATATGTTCTCGCGCAGTGATCTTCCCGCAGTTCTTCTCCTCCTGCTGTCTTACCTCATGTATTTCAAGCTGCACTTCTGCTCAGTGCAGAAGTGCCACTTAAAGCCTAATCTATCAGATGTGCTATGTACTGTCTCGTAATCGCCATTGCTCAAAAGCACCATGTCTCCTGCACCTGTCGCTGCCTCTGGGCAGCAGGACCCCCAGCTTCAGACCCTGGCGAAAGCTTTCGAAGCTCTTCTGCTAACCACCCAGCAATTTATCTGCAAGGAGAGAATCTTGCAACAAAAGTTGGAATATGCTTATGATGAGGTAAGCACCCTTTTACTTGACTCCACAGCGCTTTCTGCCCCCTTTGCCTCAAATGATGAGAAAAATCGATTAGCTCTAGATCAGGAGTCGCATTTGCGGCGGTGACGGACAAGTCATGTATTATCTGATGAGGCATCTCAATGCCCTCTTCTCCACTTACATTAGTTGTGCTATCGCTGAAGGGTATCCTTGTGCTAACGGCCACCTTAGTATATGAAGCTCGCAGGTCGACTTCCCAGCGGTCTTGACCCTCATGTCAAGATTGTCTCAGAGAAGATTCGCGGTCACCCCTCCGAATACGGGAACCAAAAGCCCGTGTCTTTCAGTCCTCCCGATATAGTAAGAGCACTAGCAGAGTCTGGGAATGTAGGCAACCAGACTCTCAAACCAATAGCGGACGGAGTGGTGTGTTACAAATCTATCCTGAATTTACAGTGTGTCCCCGACCTCAACCCATGTCTTGTTGCCACTAGGGCCGGAGCTCCTGGCTCTTTAGAAAAAGACTTCACCACCAAAGGCACTCAGGGAAATCTGCACTGCCCATTCGCAAACTCTAAGAATATGCCATCTGACAATGGGATGGCTAATGGGATTGAAAATCCTTTCAAGAACCAGAATAGTGACACGTGTGGACACGAAAGTTTAGACCCCATAAAGGCTGAACGAAATGATAGACGTTCTAGTCAGACTCCTTCGATTAGGACATCGACCACTCAATGTCCTGTTGCCCGGTGCCCTATTAGATACTTAGACCAACATAGCCCGGAAGAAATTGCCGACTATGTTGAGAGACACAAACACGAAATACCCCGAAGCCATGCAATTTGTGTCCAACGTTATCAGAAGGATTCCCACAGCATGCGGCATCTAGATGCAAAGTATGGTAGTCTCATTAATATGATTCGAGGGTTATCCGTCAAACATCAAGCGTTCCTCCCGAACCGTGGTAATAGCGGCGCGCCGACATCCAGTTCCTCTGCCGAACGAGTGGAAAAATGGGCGGAAGAGGTTGGCATAAATTCGGAGATGCAGCCCTCTATCAAGGAGGATGAGACAGAGAACGACGATGGGAGGGAGGGCCGCTTTGACCGTCCGCTACGCGAGGTGCGCGTTGGTGAATCTCCAAGCAGGCCTTGGGGAATCCCTGTCCCGATGCCCTTGCCTCCTTCAGCATCGCCCCCGCTTTCGCCTCCGCCGGCGGCGGCCTTACCTGAGAAATCTAAGAAGCCGTCTGAGGAAGAACCCATTAGGGTCTCTTCCATCCCGCCCCGCGACTCTACTCAACAAGCGCCGACGACGGCGCCCAAATCTGGTCGTTGCCCTTTCGGCCATGGTGTGGCTCAAGCTGCCAATACAGCGCCGGAGACAGAGACCATTCGCGATCATGGGAAGAAGAACGGAACCATTGAAACCGCTGAGCAGGATTTTGGAGAACAACCACAAGCTCATCCTCCCCTAAATAACTCGCCGGCCAGTATCGTATTCAACGGCCCTGTGTTCTTCGGCTTTTCCCCGGAGCAGACTTCTTCTTTCTTGCAGCAATTGGGATCTCTTGTCAATAAACAGTGATATCTATGGTTCGTGCCTTGTACCTGTTGCTAGCGTTCTCTTATGTGTCTCATGTTCTAATTGTGAATAAGATGATGACGACGCCATGACTATGAGTGCATGTATCTACCACCTCATCGACCATGTGTGCATACATATGCTTAGTGTATATACCAGTGGAATTTTTTTACCTTATATATAATCCTCGTTTGAAACGCGATACCCCACTGGCCAGATCAACATATGAATATCAATTTCCACTGATGAATAGCGTTTTCACGGGAGTAACAAGTCAACTCTAATCCCGGGATACTATGTATGGACTACTCAAATCTAGAGGCAAAGCTCAGATACACTCTTTGCTGTCTGGAAGTTTCTCGATCACATCCTCTCCTTTACCAGCTCATGTGGTTCTTTGGAGAGATCAGTCAAAGCCGAACAACACTTCATATCTCTACAGAAGATGGCACCTAGTTTTTCTAGAACAATGCACCGTTCCTCCATTGCCAGGGCATTCCGAACTGCTGTCTCGCTGGTTGAGAGTTCTCTATCCAAAACCCATACACCCCCCCCTGGGTAACCAATGCGACGGAAAACTGAGAATGCTGGCTCCAGCTGGTGTAGCTCACTACACCTCCCATCGATCCATAGTCCATCCGAGAGATGTGAAGGATACCAGGAACCTCCGAATGGTCGAAGTTGCTCACAGAAGTGATTTTCTTCATCGCGATCCCAGGATCTCTCGGGTGAGTTGAAGCAGTTAATATTCAGGTATTGCAGTTCAAGGGCGCTTAGCTCGACCATCCATATACCTCCTGATGAAGGGTGGCATGCGGCTCTACCAGTACTGATATCATAGCGCGCTGTGGGCAGAGAACAATTATGGTCCGCAATTCCTATGCTGAGGACCTCGTTCAAGGAGGAAGTATGCTTGGTGGGGTAGATACGGTCGCCATGGAGGGTCTGGTACGAAATCAAAGCCAGCAACGATATAGAGGTCACAAAGATGGGTTTAATGGAGACGTGGGCCAGTGAAAGCCAGGGCTTATCCGGAGACGGACTTGTACTATCTTGACCATGTCTGCTATTTTTTTGTTCTGGGATTTGCTCCTTCTACCTGGGTAGGGCATGAGCGGTGCTCATATGAAATTAAACGAACTCTGTTCGTATATACGTTCAAGTACTTATATGTACATGTAAATCAGTGGAGATTTGTCTCGTTCGCGTTGTGGATCATTGCCAAGACCTTGTCGACGTCAAGACTGACATGCTTTATCTATCTGGCTGTGGCGGTAGTTCATCTCCATCCTCTCTCTCTTGAGGGTTTTATCCTAAACCAACCATCCTTGCAGAAGGTGGTTTCATTCGAGAAAGATAACCTATAACTCAAAAGGAGTTAAGCTCCTTCTTTGATCAAAATAACAATGGAGTATTGCATAATAGGTATGCATGCTACATACAGAGAGAGACAGATATGTCCCGATATCCATACCTACGTGTGTACCTATACATAGTTCAACTAGCAGAAGCCCATTGATACACGCCTAGTATATAAAACCCAGCCCCGATGAGAATACACTGTACGTATCTGGTAGCTTACAAGAAGGAAAAAGGAAAAGAAAAGAAACGCCCTCCGGGAACAAGATAAAAAGCCCCACCGATGTCGGGAGGGGTCGAAATAACAACAACCCCAACTCCCCAGCTCCCCGACCATCAATCACCCAAGGACACTCTTTCCCGCGGAATACTTCCACTATATCCAAATAAATAGGTTCCAACCCCTCCACACATGTTACGGATCAGTTCTTGTGTTCTTTCCGCTCGAATCGCCCGCTGTCAGCTTCTCTCTTTATCACCAATCTCTACTTTCTCTCGTACTCCCCAACCTCAATTCCCCATTCAGATCGTCAATATGTCTGGCGTGACCCCAATCTCCGCCGCTGGTGCTTGCCCTCGTGAGTCATCTCTCCTCCCCCCAATTGCCCTCGATCCATCCCGCCTTTGTAGAGGATGCCTGTTGCTATTCAATTGCCATCACCCCGACAAATCGTACAAGATTTAAGCTGACAAGTTGACTCGTTGCAGCTGCTGGCCCCTACGTAAGTCCTCCAACCAAACAGCAAATCGTCTCTATACATTCCTTCCCCTCTTCATAGTCACACCGAAACGAAGGCGTCCAACGTTGTTGACATTTCGATCATCCTACAGTCCCAAGCCATCCGTGCCAATGGCCAGATCTTCGTCTCCGGCCAGATTCCCGCTGACGCCTCTGGAAATCTTGTCACCGGAAACATTGGCGACTTGACCCAGGCTTGCTGCAACAATATCAAGGCTATTGTCGAAGCTGCCGGTTCCAGCGTCAACAGGATCGTCAAGGTCAATGTGTGTATAACCGCTCTTTCATGCTTTTCTCCCACCCCCACCCCTCTCTCTCCTTGTATCTCATCTCCCCTCCTCCGCTAGTCAACAACCGTCCCCACCACATCTCTCCCCTGTTCTCTGGCTTCAAATCACAAGCAAATTGCGGCTGACCGAGATACTCCACCAGGTATTTCTTACTGATATGGCGAACTTCGCTGAGATGAACGCTACCTATGAGAAATTTTTCACTCATAAGCCCGCTCGCAGCTGTGTTGCTGTTGCCCAGCTCCCTAAGGGTGTGCCTGTAGAGATCGAGTGCATTGCTCTCGAGTAAACCAAATCGTTTTTATCTACATGACATACAATCAAAAGGCAATCAGATGTGCTTAGTACTGAACCGGGCCCGGCTACTACTACCCTGGATGATCATTTGTTGGTAATTGGTGTCTCATTCGTTATAAGTAGGTTCTTTGTAAATACTACCTGAAGACAACAAGCGCATCGTAACTTCAAACAGACGGTGTGGGAATCATCACGCGCATGCAAACTGGCCAAGCGATGCTGGATCCTACTCTCAAAGGCAAAAAGACTCAGTGTAAAAACAATAGACGTCCTCATAGCAGTCATCGTCGCCCCAAAGTTCCCGTCATCCTTCCCCCACCAGCCATCAGGCTTTGTTTCACAATGGCATCCGCGGCGGCGGCGGCCGCGAGTCGCTCCTTCTGACGACTTCGATCGCGCAGGTAGCCAGCAGCTTCTGGCCTCATACGAAGAATTCGCAAGATCATGTCATCATTTGGTTCGGCTTGAGCTTCGCGCCATTTTTCCTCCTTCATCTTCTTCATTGTGCCAAGGTTCCGTGAGAGCATGATGCTCTTGGCTCGCCGGGCACCAGGAACGCCGAGAAATCCGCCCGGTCCTCCAGATCCAAGATGGGCCGGCGCGGATGCTCGGTTTCTATTGGCCTGCTGCCGAGATATGGTTGCTGAGGCCATTCTCTCAGAGGTGCGAATAAGATTCTCGGTGGGTTCAAAGTAAAAAAAGTTCAGAGATTGGATCTCGTGATACTTGGGTGACTTCAAGATATCAATCGAAACTCCGTTTGCTTCACCAGTCTCTTCATCGATAGCGTGGAAAAAGTTCAAGAGCAGCACGAGCCAGCGTGAGACTATATCAACCTCCTGCATCGTGAGAGGTTTCTGATGGGATGGCTTGTCAGACAAGGGAGGTACAAGCAAGCACTCAATAGTGCTAAGAACCTCTTTCCATAATCGAGCCATGACCATTTTCATGGCTTCAGATGTCAAGGTCTTGTTCATGATCGCAAAATTATCATTGAAGTAGTCGAAAAGGGGAGTCAGGGCATTCTCCACATCCGCGTTTGATGGCCCTGTGGCAGTAGCTTGCGCCTTATTTCGACTGAGAAAGTTGGAAACGCTGGAGATACTGAGACCACGCGATAGTAAGGATTTTAGGGTTCGACGCGACAAACAGTGACTGATATAAGCAGACAGCTATTGGCTGTGTTAAAGACGATACTTGTTATTAAGAGTCCAGAGCACTTACCTTTTCCGTGATTTTGCGTGTCATATCTCTTTCCGTACGTTTCAATGTGCGGAAGGCTTTGCCAAAGTAAAATTGGATGTCGTCCCGTTCCCCCTCCATGCTGACACGGAGTAGCAGTCGACCCTGTGTATCTAAATCAAGCCAATATTCCTTCGGCAAGAAATCACTGAAATGTAAAGGATCCAGTTTGATAGAAGTGCGACCGACATAATCGTGGTCGCCCACTGCATCCCAATCCCATATAGTTGCAATGATGTTCAATGGACCCTGCGTTGTTATATCAACAGAATCATCCCATCGCGGGTTGAGATTGTTGTAGATGATACGAGTTTTGGCAATGCGCTTCTGATACTCGTCTGTCAGCACCACATATGGGTCACTACCCCCATTCATATCACAGGCTTTCAAATCTTCAGCTTCTACGACCTTAATCGTGAAGACATAGGTGGTTGACCTGCGCATCTTCTGCATCTGTGGAGGAGCATGTTTGGCGATAACATCTGCACAGCCATCAACGTTTATTTCACGCTCTAGCTTGTCAAGCTGGGTAAGGGCATATTCAACATTGTTCAGTTTGACCAGTGACTATGGAATCGTCAACCATGGGAAATAAACCTGACCGGGTAATAAAAAGAGGGTTTGGAAAAGTCTAAGTTTTGTTGTTTGGGTGTGAGGGGGGGAAGGGAATTAAAGAGACTGGCATACCTCAGGAAAGAATTGGAATGGCTCAATCTTCTCTTTGCTCGCCCACGCCTCTTTGGCGATTTGCATCAGCTTTTCCTGGGCCGTTTGATTCATTGCCGCCTCTTGATCCGGTGAGAGCCTGTCCATTTCTCGTGCGAACATCTGCTCCAATGACTCGCAGTACTTTGCAAGACCATTTGAAATCGATTTGGACAATGCAGTCATGAATTTCGCGTACTGAAAATCATCATCCCACCCGAGTTGAATCATTTGCTCTACCACCTGATTGAATGAGCGGAATATGTCTATAACGGAAACGCTGTGCCGATGCTCCTCAGGAATCATATCCGTTGAGTCATCAGCTCGGACGGCAAAGGCATCTTGTCTGACAGCTTGCTCAACCCACTCTGTAATCTTCTCCTCTGTCATGTGGATCCACCGCCAGACAAATTCTTCCAGCAAATCCTCAACACGGAACGGAAAAGGAGCGCTGATTTCACGTTAGTATCGACACTTCGCATTGGTAGCGATGGGCCTACCTAGGCAGTGCCTCAATGAAGAGTTGCCGTATAGCTGTGAGTTGCTTATATAAATCAAAACCATCCTCCATTGGGATTTCCTCTCCTCTCAATTTGCCCTGTTCGACTATTCGGGCTACCATCTCATGAGCGTCTTCTGCGAATATCGGAAGCACGTTTGAAAGCAAGATCTGGTACGGATTAACCCTGCATTTTGTGAGTAGAAGACTACTATTCGTGATAATTGCATCTTACCCCATGATCTCCGGATTATTTCGGTAGCGCTTCCTAATCTTCTGGGCAAGTTTTGTTATGGCCTCACAAAGCTGAATGATATGGTCGAATTCCCAGGTCTCCTGATCCATTGGGACATACTGTCCGAGGAGGTCTTGATATTTTTCTGTTGCTTTCTGAGCGAGGCCATCCTGAACGTAACAACGAAAACGGTCGATATCCTCCAGGTCCTCTGTGTAGCTGGGATCAAGCTGAATATGATTCTCTAAAACATACATTACTGGACCAATAGGTCGAGGTTTTCCTTCGTAACAGTCCATCATAACGTCGTATAGTTCCCTCAGAAGTGCTTCATGGAGCGAGGAGAGTAACTGCTGCATCGAGAGCAAGTCGTGTACAGTCCACTTGTGTCGGTCAAAGAGAACGGTAGCTACGAAGCTACTGCGCTTTTTCTCTGACGATGGTGTCTCCTTGATATAGGTAAATGCTGAATCAAGGGTGTCAAGATCAATCTCGTTGTCTACAAATTTCGAACGGACAACCTCCAGAAACAGAACTAGCCTAGAGAAGTGGGGGATTCGCCAACGAAGGCAAACTTCGTTTAAGAACTCGGCTGACTGCTTCGAGAGGAGCTTCATAGACGGGGGTTCAGTCGTAAATTGTGTAGTTTCAATTTCGCGATCTTTCAGGTCATGGCTCAAAGTTTGAGCCAAAATATACCTATACATAGATCGGGGGTCCGGTGGTATGTATGTGTATGTGTCAGATTCATCGGATTCACTGTTGTCATCGCCCATTGATAGCGAACTGAGATCCACTGGTTGGTCGATTACATATGAAATCGGCCTGTCAGAATTCGTTTTTGACAAATCGCTAAGGGCTGCACCATTGTTATCTCCGGTATTTGCATTGAACTGTGGAAGCGCACCCCCTGGTGTGCTTTTTGCTAGTTCAGGGTTTGCTTGCACGATAGCAAGCATCATTTGGGATAGGTCAGGGCCTTCACTTTTCCTCCATATTTCATATGCCTCCTCATCCTCAAAGTCTTCTTTGGACATGGTTTTTCGAGTATTTAAACTGAGATGGGTTTGATAGGCTTTGAGGTCCTTGAGAGCTGCCTGTGCAGTCCAGACCTCCCGATGTTTATCGATATCGGACTGCACTTGAGCGGTGCTTATATCGAAAACCCTTGCGACATGTTGCACTAACGGCATATCTCTCACATCATAGCTTAGAGGTACTATAACTTCCACTGTCGACGGACCATTAGATTGCACGAGGTCCTGATCCTGGGAAAGGAGTTTATTCTCCAAGATCGATAACCGGTTTGCCAGCTCTGGTCGTTCTTTCGCCCAGTCATTATCTTTCAAAATATGGGAGATCAGGCGGACAAAGAGTGCGACATGTCTGTCAACCATAAATTTCCAGTGGTCATCATCTGGGTCCTTGCCTTTACTCAACTCCTTTGTTGCATTTGAGTAGAAAATAAGGACGAGATCTTCGGCTCGCCGATCCTTCTCCATGCGCTTCTTAAATGACTGCTCTTTAAGGGTGTTGAGAAATGCAGCAAACGTTCTGACAACCAGGGGGTCCTGATATTCCTTTCTTTTCTCTTTCTTCGTTAAGACGCCCGTCAACCTCTTCTCGAGTTCAGTTATGAAGCCATGGGGAAACCGTGTGCTCTTCGAATCCCTAACAAGAGAGAAGTCGCTCATCAGGTCGTGGAAGGAGGTTGACGAGCGCTTCGGTCGTTGGTGAGGAGCGGGTACATTCTGTACACGGCGCGAACGAGGTTGAAGGAGGTATGAGAGGTAGGCGACTCTGAGAGCAAATGTGTAGGCTGCCGTAGGGCTCACTGGACGTCGGCGGGACCCAGAAAGGTTGCGCGTGTGGCGAGAATCATTTTGGATACTATTAATCCGTCGGTTGATGCCTCGGGATTGATCAGATGCTGTCGACATGGGGCAGTTTCTCTATCCGAATGTTGCAGCGTTCGGGGAGAGGGGGCAAGGGAACGGAAAGCGGGACCATGGATAAAACAGTGAGATCGTACCACCAGCCAGCGCCAGCTGGATTGAAATAAATCGCAAAATGCTCGCTGAGCTCTTCGGGGTCACAGAATTAAGGAGGCGGGACAGATATAAGGGGGAATTGTTAGGAAAATGCCGGCGGGTAGAAAGGAAGAAAGGGGGAGTTGCTGGCGGGAGGCGCTTCTGCTTCTGCACCTGAAACAACAAGCTGCCCCAAGTAACTGACGTAGTGCTCTGTAGGGCAGACTAAGCGTAAAGCAAAAACTTCCAACTCACACTATGCAGGTTGATGCTCATGTCAGCTGCATAACATTTCCATGCTGTGAGAATTTCTAAGTCCAATTTACACTAAAGTAGTGTGCATTTTCTGCTTGCTATTGCTATCGGTGTTAAGGCAATGAGTCTATTCTTTCGATTCCGCTCGATCCATTGCCTATTTAGAGCGTTTGAAGCCTTGGACAGACAGAGTACATGGTACAGTATAATGTTCATCTGGTGGCTTCTCGACTATCACCTTCACTTATCCCTGATTCTCACCATCATGTTGAGGCAGGTTGGTTAGATATTGAGCACGCACACCCTACGTCAGCCTAAAGCCCGGGCCTGAAATGAATGTTGAGATTGTTAGGGGGTTCATGAGACCAGCAGGCCAAGCGGTGAAGAGCAGCCCTCGCACCTGAAACCATCGACTATCAGACCTTCGATTGACGCCGAAAAGAGAATTGTACTGTACTTATTTACACAACAGGGGAAAAAAAGCAAACGTCAATCAATCACCAAGAGTCCTCGCCGGATTTGCGGGCCTGATATCAAAATGTAAGTTTAACGTAAGGCAGAATGTACGCCGGAAATATAAGTTAGAGACTTACCTTAACAGCATTGGGTCCTCCAAGATCCTTCTCCAAGCCTTCCGGATATGTTCTGGGAACGCTAGGCTTGTCTGGATAGTAGAAGCTCACGAGGCCACAGAATCCAAGGAAGGTTGCAACGAACACGCCCAGGTGGAAGAAGCCCTTACGGGACGTAACATGAGTATACTGCTCAGGACTGAAAACCCCGAGGATTTCGTTTTCCTCGTGGACTGGTTCTCCAAAATTCCGTCTCTCTTGCTTGTCCCACCAGTCGCCATGAGGGTCTCTGAAGGCACGCTTAACGCGAGGAGGGTTCTGATAATTACCATTCTGTGTGTTGAAACCAAACGGAGTCAATTGGTGATATATAAAACACTATTTTTATAAGGATACCGTACCTGCAAAGGATCATCAAGCTCTGCAGCCGCAAGAATCTTGCCTTGAGAGAAAAAGGCGCGGGGGGCGTTATAACGAACGGCCACCTGGGGCAGGCGCCGGGTCAAAAACCGCTGAGACAGCATCTATTCGTTGCCATTAGTATTGAAGATTCGAGTGGAAGAATCTCGAGCATTCAGAAAGTGGTACTAACCCTTCTGCCGTAAAAACCGGAGGGTGATGGTTGGCAAAGAGAGAGATGAAAGGCTCACGACCATGAGATGAAGTGAAAGCGACGATGACGGGGTTCGGATTAATTGCAGGTTTGCGGCAAGGGCCCATATTTTATGCCTCAGGCATAAACGTAGAGAGCTTGGATCTGCGGGCGCGCTTACATACACGTCGCTCTGTAACTATCCTTCGTCACAATATGAAAAAACCACTTCTTCACCCATTCTCTCTTCCCCACCTGTTTATCCGTCCCCAGCCGCGCTACAGTGCCGATAAGTATGCGAAATTTCTTGTGGCATTTCAACTTACTGATAGCTACACGTTGATGCCAATTTTCCCTATTTCAACCGTGTCCTCGTTGGGAAAACCGGGGTCAGCTGTGAAGAGGGCCCCTGTCTCAGTGGTTACAAGACATGCAAAACGGCAGCCCGAATGGCATTTCACAACAAGATGAACGCGTGACCCCCGAATTAGGACCTGCCCCTTCCGAATCGTCTGCGTCCCAAGCATTTGTTGGTCCTGCGAACCGCGACTCGATCCTAGCAGAGGTCAAAGAAGACGAGGTCACCACCGATACTACGGAAGAACCGCCATCAAAGAAGCGGAAGCTTGCAGGATCGTCCATTTCCCGTCGCTCGAGCTCAAGGCCGGCATCACCTCCCTGGAAGAAAGCTGGCGTTGATGGACCAACATCCTTCATTCAGGATGGCAGACGCAAGTCTTCAAGAGTTAATGCGCTACCCCTCGAGTTACAACCCCCTTCAGACAAAAGACATACACGAGCAGCGCAGAAGCAGTCAGCAGGTAAAAATGCTTTGGGTGGTGGGAAGGCCGTTGCGTCGTCGCCGTCAGCGTTTATGACTCCACGCTCAGAAACAAATGGAAAGCCTGCTAGCGGCACAGCAGCAGTCAACGGATCTCCTAGAGGCCTGTCAACGAGAGGGATATCCGGAAGCCAACAACGTATCTCACAGTCTCCGGTTCTCAAGGAAACCAATGCACGGACGAGGTCTCGAAGCTCTGGTGCTTCAACAGCCTGCCTTCGAACTTCCAGCATAGCTCTTAACAGTTCTCCTGCTCTGGTGACAAGTGGAACGACTGACTTTGGAAAAGGGGCCAAAGATATTGAACATGACGATGGAGATGGGGGACTGCGAGTCCCCAGGCTGCGAATCAAAGTTAAAAGGCCATCTATCAACATCCAGCACCCTTCCCACGTTTTGAACACTCGGAAGTATGGCTCGTTCAAACAATGGCTTGAGAGTGAGGAGGGTAGGATACGAGATGACGTAGTTGTCACGCCATCGGACGCGCTCGAGGAGGCGAGGCGGAGGTGTCGAATAGCTACAGCAATCGAGCCTGGCGGTCTTCTTAGCCCAGACGTATGTTCTGCTTACTTACCAGAGCAGCAAGACGAACCATTCCCCCAATATTCGCACCAGGACCATCTTGTGGCGCATGCGTTGTATTTCAAGAAACTGCTTGACCAAGAACATAAACGCCATCGCCACATGGCAAGGCTTTTCGCTCAATGGTGTGCTGATGCGTGGAAGAAACGCAACAAGGATCCAGAGGACATACTTCGGGAACAGCAAGAGGAGATGCGTGGGAAGCGCAAAGTGTTAGCCAAGGACCTCCAGAAGATGTTCGACCTGGCTCGCGCAGACGTAGATAGGATGCGCCTGGCACGCTGGGAGGAGGAACGAAAAGCAGAAGACCAGCAAGCCTTGGACCGTGCAATAAAACAGTCCACTATGCTCTTCGAGAAAAGACGAATGGAGATCCTTGGAGAAACAGGAAGTGATGCATTAGAATCTAGCGATGAGGAAGGAGATGAAACCGACGATTCGTCCGATGATGGCTCAGATAATGAAAGCAATATGTCATCTACGGAGTCTGGAAGCGAAGATGAAAATGTTATCGATGACGATGAGGGTCTAACAGCAGACGAACTCCGGTCAAAGTACGCCAACCTTTCTTCACTCAATGATGATTCGGATCACAGGTCTCAGGCTTCCGATGATACGGCTTCGTTGAGAAATATCGATATCTCACAGGTTGGTCGTCTCGCAGATGATGTTGGGGATGCAAACTTACCTTTGGCGGAGCTGTCGCCAAAGAAAGTTCAACTCGAAGATGTCGACTCAGTGCTCATGGATGATAGCGACGAAGCGTCCACAGATATGGATGATGATATGGGCGAAAGTGAAGAGAATGAGGATTCCAATGACTCCGACTCTGATGAGGAAAGTGATGATGATGATGATGGGCCAGGGTTACTGGGATTCTTTTCTGCGAAAGACTCCCCTTTCAATACCAACGACCTTCAAGCTGATGATCAGAATTCTGATGATGACGTTGTAGGCGATGGCGCTAATGAGAAGATCGTATCCGAAGAGGAGGATCTGGAAGACCCAGATGAAGTTTCCCTGGTGCCTAATGGACCAGCGCAGTTGGACTCAACATCCTTTGATGCTGCTTATGACTTTACTATGGTCGACAACGTTCCCACTGAAATCAAGGGTACTGATGGTGAAATGACGGATGCATCTATTCTTGGTAATTCAGGTATACCGAATATCCAGGATGGATCTACCCCCACAGAGGCCCTAGGTGACATGGAGAAAGACCAGCGCGAAACTTATCAGAGTGGAGAGCCTTCTAGTGAAGCATCTCCTGGGACACTTGCTACGAAACCTTCCGAGCCGGAGTCTGTGTCATCTTACGATGCACCGGGAGAGAAACCTGCGCAGCCCAGCGGATCACCTGCTCCAGGGTTGAAGACACCAATTCCGCATCTACTCCGAGGAACCCTGCGAGAATACCAGCATTTTGGACTAGACTGGCTTGCTGGTCTATATACGAATCACATTAATGGTATCCTAGCTGATGAAATGGGTCTTGGCAAGACTATCCAGACTATCGCTCTGCTAGCACATCTGGCTGTGGAACACGAAGTATGGGGACCACACCTTGTTGTTGTGCCTACAAGCGTGATCCTTAATTGGGAAATGGAGTTCAAGAAATGGTGTCCGGGTTTCAAAATCATGACTTACTACGGTAACCAAGAGGAGCGGCGACAGAAACGTAGGGGTTGGATGGATGACACGAGCTGGAATGTTCTAATCACTTCCTATCAGTTAGTTCTGCAAGATCAGCAAGTTCTCAAAAGAAGAAATTGGCATTACATGATTCTGGATGAAGCGCATAACATCAAGAATTTTCGCTCGCAGAGGTGGCAGGCACTGCTAACGTTCAGGACACGAGCACGACTTCTACTTACTGGTACACCACTTCAAAATAATCTTACAGAACTTTGGTCGCTCCTGTTTTTCTTGATGCCGTCTGATGGCGATGAGACGGGCATTGAGGGATTTGCAGATCTCAGGAATTTCTCCGAGTGGTTTCGACGCCCGGTAGAGCAAATTCTCGAACACGGCCGAGAGACGATGGATGATGAAGCAAAGCAGGTTGTCACCAAACTTCATACTGTTCTGAGGCCTTATATATTACGCCGTCTCAAAGCGGATGTCGAGAAGCAGATGCCGGCAAAATACGAACATGTCGTTTATTGCAGGCTCTCGAAGCGGCAACGGTTTCTCTATGATGGTTTCATGTCCAGGGCACAGACTAAGGAGACTCTCGCTTCCGGGAACTATCTGTCTATCATTAATTGTCTAATGCAGCTACGGAAAGTCTGCAACCATCCAGACTTGTTTGAAACTCGGCCGATATCCACATCCTTTGCGATGTCGCGTTCTGTAGCTACCGAATTTGAGACCAAAGAACTTCTTATTCGCCGACGACTTCTCTTTGAACACCCGCTGGACAAACTTGATTTGGATTTCCTTAACTTGGTCCCTATCTCGAGGGAAGATATATCCCGAAGACTGGCTGATGACAGTACGAGGCTCATGGCTTACGGTCCTTTTAATGTGCTTCGCGAACAGCAGTATCACAGGACTAACTGGGACATGAACTTCAACGGTTCAACTATACAGTCTACCTTGGATGTATTAGAGAATGACTGTAGGAAGAGGAGGATGGCGGAATTGGAACGGTGCCTGTATTTTGAGTCGAAGCGGCACGGTCGCCGTCCCGTATACGGAAGTACTCTCATTGAGTTCCTCACGGCAGACAGCAAACAGCGGCCGACGTCCAATGGTCCGTTGCGGAAGCGGTCACTGGCAGACTGGTTGTCCAGTCGATCATCTATTCTTGCCTCGATGATCTTGTCTATCAAGGAACGCTCGCATGTAATGGATGGCTATGTCCAGCGATTTGCTTGTGTCACCCCAGCCGTTGTCGCCGCTGGAATTACCGAGGCTGCCCTGACTCCGATCGAGACCCGGCATTTAACCAAAAGTGAAAGATTCCCGCCCTATGATCCGTTTCACGAAGCTCAAATGCGGCTTTCTATCGCGTTTCCGGACAAGAGACTCCTGCAGTATGACTGCGGGAAACTACAAAGACTCGACAAATTACTCCGGGATCTTAAGGCCGGAGGCCATCGGGCGCTGATCTTTACGCAAATGACTAAAATGCTCGATATTTTAGAGCAGTTCCTCAACATTCATGGACATCGATATCTCCGATTAGACGGTACCACCAAAGTCGAGCAGCGCCAGATTCTTACAGACAGGTTCAACAACGACAGCCGCATTCTCGCCTTTATTCTGTCCAGTCGATCTGGTGGATTGGGTATCAACCTGACGGGTGCTGACACTGTGATTTTCTACGACCTCGACTGGAATCCGGCAATGGACAAACAGTGCCAAGATCGGTGTCACCGTATTGGGCAAACGCGCGATGTTCACATCTACCGTTTCGTCTCCGAATATACCATTGAATCCAACATCCTTCGCAAGGCGAACCAGAAAAGGATGCTAGATGATGTCGTCATCCAAGAGGGCGAGTTTACCACAGATTACTTTGCCAAGCTGGATGTTCGCGAGGTGATTGGTAATGAGGAGATGCTAGAGGACCAGGATGAGGCCAGCGCGGCAATGGACCGTGTTCTTGAGAACCGAGTATCCAGCAGTTCTCGCGTATTCGAACAAGCAGAAGACAAGGAAGACATCGACGCAGCAAAGAATGCTCAAAAAGAGCTGGAGCATGCAGACGACGGTGACTTTGAAGACCGAAGTGCCTCTCACGGTACTCCCGCTCAAACACCTGCCCAGACCCAGGCTGGAACCCCATTGGCCGCTGGCGATGAACTTGGAAATCCTGGACCTAGTGCGAACGAATTTGTAGATGCTGAGCCACAAACTGCTCACATCGATGACTACCTCTTACGGTTTATGGAATGGAACTTGAAGGACGAACCGCTCGTTCTGCCCCCGGATAAGGGTAAGAAGAAGTCTAAGAAAGGCAAGGAACATCGTCTTCGCAAAAGACGTCGTTAAGACGACAAAGAGATCATTATGAACACGACAATGTTTCTGATGAGGAGTATGAGGACCAAAGCGTCCAATGTAATTGTACTTGCGATTGATTGCTAAATCTTGTATATCTGACTCAGTTCTTGCTCCTTCTCGGACTCGATGGATGGCCGAGAGGCGAAGAAAGGAATACTGGCTGGAGTTTGGAAGGCGCCCGTCATGGAAGAGAAAAGATTATCATTGTCATTATGGTTATTTATCTGTAGATGTTTCCTTTCTTTTTCTCTTTTTCCATTTTTGGATTCAGTGAACAAGCGGTTAGTGGATATGATACGATATCTACGTGCACTCTGCCTGCTCGTCGCTTGCTCTTCACTTTTTCATATTTTGTCTAGGGCATGATTGGTTGAGACGCCACTAGCTAGATGTTTGGATACCAGGTGTAGGCTGTATTCATACATGATCATGAATTGTGATGATGATGCAGGGCTGCCACATCGTAAGCCTGCGGAAGGATGCGCTTGTTTCAGTAAGAATAGGGGGGTTGCATGCCATCGTTCTAAACAATGGTAAAATATGAAGGACGGGCCGAAAAGGGGTCTTCTCTAACATGGCATAGCATGAGGTCGCAGTTCACTCACTGATCTTCAAGGCTACTGCTACCACTGTATTGTTCAGGCATGCTGGGATATGTGCCCTTGTCAATCTTCATACAGCCAGGTCCTGATAAATCGCTCATACGAAGCGAAAGTTTATGCCAGCATCGTTCTGAAACAATATCCACTTGTAGAGACAGACCAGACCACCTCGAGGTTCCGAATGATTCGGATGCAGTATTACTGGGTGAAAGGGAGATGGTACTTTGGCTGAGGGAAAGAAAAAGCCTCTTTGGAAATGGCTCAGGTTCGATAATGTAGGGATTCCAATCTAATTCAATCCAAATGGGGTTCATGACATGCAAAGCAGGTTGGATAGAAAACCTGTCCATATCTGGCTGACGGGATTTCTCGCACGCAAAATTGCCGAGACGATAGAAAACCCACTGAATACGGGCATTGGTAGGTTGGAGTCTAAATCTAGTTGAACCACGGAATCAAGTTGGAGTCGATTCCAAGGAGCAGCGCTGGGAGCAACGGTTGTCTCCAATTCATGTTTCACAAAGCCCCACTGATCAGCCATCAGACGCTTGGAGGGCTGGACCTGGAGTAGCATGGAAGTAGGGGGGGAGCATCGATCACCTCCACGCAGGGCGAGGAACACCCGAACCAGGCATGAAGATCCGGGAGTAGAGAGAGCTAAGGGGAACAGCGGCCGTTTTCCTGTCCTAGAGGAAGAAGTTCGGCGGTTTCGGAGGAGTGTACAGATCCGGAGACTTTTTTTCACTAGAGCTTGAGCTTCGATAAGTTCACGATACTTATTCGGGCAATGATGGTTCACTGTCTGTGTTCTCCGTTAAGTGCTGCTTACGGCGATGGGCTTAGTGGGCTTAATTGGCACGCGAAGACTGTTAGCCCTCACGCAACTGGAACTTGCGATTGAACTCTATATCGCTGGCTAGCTGATGTGGTTGAGACTCGAGGCCTGCTGTGATCTGCAGATGCGGATCCTTCGGCCGAACTGCATACCTAGTAGAGTACAATAGACCGAACGGAAAGGAGGGGAGAGCGTACGGAGGAGTATGAACTAACGGTCAATGAGTTCATTACTATCTGGCTTGAAACGGTCGAAGGTTATGCTATTTCGGAGTCCATGCCATTGCTGCGGAAATTATTCGGCACAACCACAAGAAAAGAAAGAAAGTAAAAACAAAAGTCAATGGAAAGTTCGGGGTACCTTCTAGTACATTCAAGGTACCCTCATACAAAGGAAGGTTGACATTATTAGAATTCTAAACCGAAATTCAATCACCCACGTGGGTACCAGTAAATGGTTATCCTCATGTACTTCAGGAAGTTATTTCCTTCAAACTTAGGGGCCTCGGCGCTACTTGACCTATTGAGTATGGTCCCCGAAAGGTAAGGAGTTGAGGTTCCTTGGAAACGGTCGCGAATCACACGGGTACTATGATCCTCGGTGCCGGCTACCGATGCCGGTCACCAAGGCAAATCATCTTTTGCAGTTTCTTTTTCACCAAAAAAAGAACGGATAGTTGGTTTAATCAATTAATCCTGGGGTTACAACTAACCTGATAAGGTTGATAGATTTACCTTACAGTGTCGGTCTGTATATTGTTACACACACATACATACATACATACATACATACATACATACATACATACATACATATATGTATCCTCGTCGAAGGGCGGAGTACAGCGCAGTGCATTTGCCGCCTTCTGCGTACCCGCGATATCGTTCGCCGAGGGAAAAAAAAAAAAAAAAAAAAGCTTCTTAGATGACAATGAGAATAACAATGATATGAATTCTCTAACCGTACATAAAGGGGTGTCTTGATCAACCAAAGCCATACAAAGATCTGTTGTCTCATGTCAAACCATAGCTCATTCGGCTAGTTTCCCGAGCCAATCATCCGGGTCTAAGTAATTACATATTAGAGGTAGCACCTAGTAGTGTAACTTAAGGGAACTTTTTCTTCTATATCTGCCAATTTTGCAGCACAGGAAACTCAAAAGCGTCTATCCAATTCAGCTAGCTAATGCATAGATGCACGACGATCACCCGTCTGATAACGAGGATGATAAGCGTGCTAGTACACCTGTATAGCTGATCTGATTACTGTTATGACCCATAGTCTCGTCAATGACTATGATGAAATACTGGCTACCTACTATTCTCCAAACGCCCAATGAAGACACCTGCGGCGGAGCATGGCGCTAGGGACATTCCACGGTTCTAGCCCAACCACGGCAGGGGTTGATACTTATTACGATACGTTGCTGGAAATACTAGGTCGGTCTGGTACCGTATAGCGACTATTACAATTTTCCTGGTATCGGATGAGACCTCGCAGCACCTCCCATGTTTCACAAACAATGTTAGAGACCATGTGTACATAATAGGTACGATCAACCACATCACATTGAGGATAAAAAAGGCCTTCATGCTACAGTATTAGGCCAAGGCAATTGATCACTTTGTTGCAGATCAGGTCAGGCGTGTTTTGAGATATTGCAACGTGGGGAAGACTAGAAGGCCTCTTATCAAATCATATTGACTGACTGGAGCCGTTCCCACCTAGATAGCTGGCTTGGATTAATCCTGCAGCAAGAACTATTGAGGACCTTGGGGAAGATCAGCTAAGAGTTGTTCTACTGACGAGAGATTGATCGTCATTACTGACCCCTCTCCGACCCTCCGGATCGATTAGACATAGTTAGGGGATTCACACGACTCCACTTTAGACCAGCGGCATGTACTACGTATGTTGTTCTCCCCTTGTCTTGAGCCTTGGAGGGGTAAGTCTAGTTGCGACTTGCCCGCGTGCTATCCACTTTGGTACTTTGCAGACTCTCAACTTTGACTCTCTATCGGAGTCTATCCCTCTCCGAAGTCCCCACTTCTGTCAGGAGCTAGATAGCCTAGTCGCAGCACTATTCCTTTTCGCTTCCTGCCAGCATCATCGATGGTGCGTAGGTTCGGTGGATGAGATCATTCCATTTTGTATGGTTGCTTTTTCTTTTTTTTTCTTTGCCATTTCCTCCCACTTACTTCGGCCGCCGATATGTTGACGGTGCATAAAATCATGAAGGCTATCGGAAGTAAACCTCCGATTTTTCTAACGTAAACCTTCTTGAGGGGGAGGGGGGGAAAGAGAAAAAAAAAAGAGAATAAAGAGAAAAAGAGAAAAGGAAAGAAAACCACATGGTAGTGAGGTAATTGTTAGTTCTCAACGGTGCGCGCAGAGTTAATTTGCGCGCAGCGGTTCCTTGGTTTGTCTTCCGATCAGCCGCCGGGATTTGGTCACTTGACCTGTTCCGGGGCAGCATCGGCAAAAATAAAAAAGAGAGAGAATGGGATATTAGATTAATTCGAGCCTCAGCCCAACCAAAAACATGAATTAGTATCTTATCTACGATCATATTAGCAGGGGAGATTAAAGGATTATCATTTGCATATATATTCCTTGTATTTTATAAGCAACCATGCCTCGCAACCATTTCTCTTCTTGCTCAGATACTGCCATATTATTAAAGCAGCCTAACGCAGGGATGATCAGACAGTTCAAGCCACATGGTTTTGTTAGAACCAACAGTGAGGAGTCAAGAGCGCCCTTCTCCGCAGGTCGCTCCATCCAGAACCATTCCATCGATGATCGTCTCCAAGTGTCACCCATGGAAAGATAATGTATGGTTGAGGCGGTCAATCGACAGTCTATCGGCACAGTTAGTTTGTAACCCTATTACTCGTAGCCTGTGTCATAATTTGAATGGTTTGATTGGTAGGTCCTGAAAAGCGGTCTCTTAGGGGCAACAGACACCATAAACTTGAGTACGGAAGAACGTGGAAAGGATTCCGCGACTTAGGCATGTAGATTGACTTCGTCTTTCCTCTACGCCGTAGTCCGTATGAGCAAACTACTCGAATAGGTGCTGTAGTCTGTAATTAACCTTACTAGATAGGCTGATGAAATACGCACTAATACGGTGCCCACGTGCTGCAACTGTTCCATGTATTCCGCCATGCACTGGGCAGGTACTTTACTTGGTACCAGCACTAACCTCTATCACGAACCAACCTGGAGGATCCGCATCTATTCTTAAATAGGCAGCTCCATGACTGCGCCAAGCGCCTGGTTGGGCTTAGTCTCCCCACCATGAACATAAGATGGAGGGATCACCCCTTACTCCGTAGAGGCTTAACCGGAGTAGACTTGATCTGGCTAGTCTGTGAGGATCGCCCATTGAGCCTGGGCTTTTTCTCCCCTCTCTCGGTGGATTTCTCATCTTCCCTCATGTATTTCTTAGATTTGGGACTGACGAGGAAAAGGAGGAAGAAGAAGGAGAAGAATAATAGTATTAATATTAATAACAATAATAGTGAAGTCGTAAGGAGGAAGCAAATAAAAGGAACATCGGTTTGACATGAATAGGGGGTAGAAATATTCATTGACTGGTGTACTCGGTATGAGGTACTAGGATGGTATAACCAACATCCCGTCGGATGGAACTATTGACGGGAAGTGATCACTAGGCAGCCCAATGAGACTTAGATTCACTTCGAAGAGATGGGGCGATGCCACAATAAAAAAGGTAATTGACACATCGATCAGAAATAATGTACCTATTGACTCATTCGCATAAGAACAAGAAGTGACCGGCTGTGAAGTGGATAATGATATCTTTGTTTTTTACTTGTCGTACTGTAATAACCCAACGTCTGATCGAGACCGAATACAACATAGATACACGCATAGGCAAGTGGATGTGAGTTCGCATGTTACTCCAACCCGGAATACCTACCAAAATGATCGACAGAAAAAGCTTACTTTGGAACCCTGGAGCATGGAAAATTACTCAAGTTATTGAAATGAGTCAAGCTGATTCGGTACTCCCGGTTGATAACTCATTAATGATACTAAGGCCGAATAGATTACTGAAATACTGAATGACAGGACCCGAGGCACTGGAAGTACCACACGCAGCAACTAAAATCCCGAGTGACCGAGCTGGAAGTCCCACCAGACTAGAGAGAATGGCCCACTTGTGGGTGATGTTGTTCCCTGGGCATTGTCGTGCTGGGTAGATCTCCCTTCTCCCCGAATGAACTGCTCAATGGGCACGAGCTTCTCAATCCCATACCTCGCCTTATCCACTTCTCCTCATGGCGTGCTGCTGGTTGGAGTGGTGCATGCGCTTGTGGTGGTTCCTACTATTAAACACCCACTAGGATCTACCAGTGATACATTCGCTGCCTTGTACTTATATCTTAGATCCCCCGATCTCCTCCATTAGAGTATAACAGTTTCCTTTTTCTAATTCTGTTTTTTTCTTACCATCATTGCTCCTAGCTCGAATTCCTCGCGTACTCCCTACATTGACTACACAATCTATTGACCTTTGCTTGACACTTCCACCCCAATCCATCCTCCATAGGCTCTTTCGCCCTAGTTTGAATCAACTAGCCAACTCGCAAATAAGCTAAAACGAGCATTTGAGATGAAGAACACAATCCCATCAGACGTGTGGGAGAGGAAGAAAGCTTTGATCGCTAAGCTATATAAGGATGAAGAATGGCCTCTCAAACAAGTCATTAAGCAAATCCGGTCCGATGACTTTAACCCAAGGTGAGTTATTCTAGGCAACTGTTCTTTTGTATGGTTAATCTAATTCGCTGGCAATCGTCACTAGTGAGACTCAATTGCGGAGTCGGTTAAAGAAATGGCGTGTTACCAAACCATCTCGCCAGACTCGGAAGAAGTCTCAGGATGACCAACAGGACGTCAATGGAGATAGCAGTAGCCACGAGGCAGGGTCTCCAATGGATGAGATTCCAATTTCTCCTAAGACCCAGTTGTATTCGACACAGAAATCAGCTCCCGTATTATCCTCTTCCGAACCAGACTTCTACATGGGCGATGGAACATATGTGCATCATGATTTCCCTACTACAGGATCTTTCAACAGCCAGAATGCTTCCAATGCCTGGGCTCACGATAGGGATTCTTCCGTGGTAGTTATCTCTAACTCTAACTCCTTCGAGCCATCTTCCCATACATCGCCTCTAGCAGATGGCGTTCTACTTGACTCGGCATCCCCGATGGTCTCACCCTTTCAAAACTCTCATTATGCGGTGACCACAGGCCCATGCATGACAACTCCGACAACTGCAGCAACAGCGCCCATCAGTTGGGTCGTTCCTCAGTGGTACCCAGTACAGCTAGAGGCTAGTGCTCACCCTCCATCGATGCCATACTACACCGCCCCACCTCTGAGCCCCTCCATCGATCCAGCAATGCAGATGGTATCTCCACACCCTCCTCATCGGCTATATTCACCTCCCTCGCCAGGGTGCTCATTCTCGCATGAGCAGGTGTTCGACCCGCATGACGCGCGGAAGCCATCTCTCCGCGCCATGCCTGTCTCCTATAGTCCTGGTACCGCTGGCGGTCACTTAAGGGTCAACCAAAGGGGAGGGCAGCAGGAGAAGAAGATGTCACTTCCTGCCAAGTTATCCAACCACTCTCCGGCTGGACCAGTGACGCATTCCCCCATTTTCCCCAGCGGACATCCTGTAATGTGTGCGCCAACGTTTCCTTATTGACCAAAACACACTATATCTGTATGACTCTCTCGGCATTGACTGTCGGTCTGCTTTCATTTTTGCATTCATAACCTATACTATTCCCCCAAGACTTCTTGGGTAATGTGTTACCATGCATGGATGTTTTTTTTTTTTTTTTTTTTTTTTTTTTTTTTTTTTTTTTTTTTCCCTTAACTTTTCCCCCTCCTCTTTATGTTTGGTGGTCTTGGATTGTCTATGTGTGTATGGATCTTAAAGAGAACAAATGGTGGAATTTTTCGTTTACGGTGGTGGTACGCTGAATAATGAAGCTGCATGATCTCAGCAGGCCATGAGATCCCTGGCGCAACGGCAGGTACTACAGAATCAGAGGAGTGTTATTTGATATCCATGAGCAAAGAAGGAGTTAAGGTGTCCATCTGCATACTTGTACATTTAGCTAATCGAAATTCTCATTGTTGCTAATTCGGAATCCCGGGGTGACTGGAATTTGTTGGTCTCATCAATGCTACAACTTGGAGTCTCAATGTTTGTACCTGCATTAGACGTATATTTTCTTGATTGGTGAACACCGAAAGGTTTGTTGAGAGAATGAGGTAATGATGTACACTGTTCGAGGTCAGTTCATCTTATCCGACAACGGACCTCGGCTCATCTCAGCACGCGGGGACAGCTGCACTGTACACTTATTTCTCGCTGTAAAACAAACTTCGTTATTTCTATATTCCCATCTAAGCTCACTGCAAAATTCTTCCTTAAAGCCAGTCGCTGCCATTCCCACTCCTCTTAGAAACTTAACCCAACGTATATCACATTGTTTCAATCATCCATCAATATGCGTGCTATCCAGGTCAAAGAGTATGTCAAGGTAAGCCAGCAGTTATTTACCTGATATTATTTGATCATGTATTACAGTATTCGTTGCTGATCGAGTTTGAAAAGGGGCCTTTGGATCTACAAGTCACCACACTTCCTACCTTATCCCCATCCCCCAGTGATTACCTGATTCGGATTCACTCGGCGGGCACCAACTTCTTCGATCTCCTTCAGATACAAGGCAAATATCAACACCAGCCTCCACTCCCGTGGATCGGAGGTGCGGAGTTTGCTGGAACTGTCCTGGCCGTGCCAACATCCAAATCAGCCTCACAAGCACGTTTTAAAGTCGGCGATCGTGTCTTCGGCGCCACTCAGGGTGCCTACGCTACCCACATCCTCGCTCCTGAGCATACTTTACTCCCTGTCCCGAATGGGTGGAGTTTTGAGGACGCAGCTGGACTCTTCGTTACTGCACCTACCTCGTACGGCGGTTTAGTTCACCGAGCAAACGTGCAGCCGGGAGATTGGGTCCTCGTCCATGCGGCTGCCGGTGGTGTCGGATTAGCTGCCGTGCAGATCGCGAAGGGTAAGGGCGCGACGGTAATAGCGACGGCTGGCACAGAACGCAAAAGGCAGATTGCACTAGAGTTCGGGGCTGACCATGTTATCGACTACCGAAATACGGGCTGGCCTGAAGAAGTGAAGAAGCTGTGTGCGCAACATCGAACTGGCAATGGGAAGGCAGGAGTGGACATTGTGTATGATCCTGTGGGTATGATTGATGCCAGTTTGAAATGTGTCGCGTGGAATGCACGCCTACTAGTTATTGGATTCGCAGCGGGCAAGATCGAGAAGGTCGCGCTGAATCGGGTGCTTCTGAAAAATGTGAGCATTGTCGGGCTGCATTGGGGGCAGTATGCCAAGTTTGAGAAGGACACCGTGGGTACTGTTTGGAATGGGATCTTCGACCTTGTGGCTCAAGGCAAATTCAAAGGGACAGCTTTTAAGGATGAATGTTTTGTGGGGTTAGAGAGTGTACCCAGGGCATTGCAGGCGCTTGGAGGAAGGGAAACATGGGGCAAAGTGGTTGTTAAGGTCATTGATGAAGCAAGGAGTAAATTGTAAGGATGAATAGCTATTACTACTTGCGTTTAGTATAAAAATTTTTTGATTTTAAGCAATTTATGTACATCTAGATTATTATTATTCCTAAACGTATGGTGTACGGCTCAAGGAGTCATGCTCTCGTAGGAAATAGGACGCGAGCAACATGAACTATGAAGGCCCTGTATTTTCCTCTAGCAACTGAAAATATTCAACAGGAATTCCAGATGGATCCCTACAACCCAGCTCCAGTCAGAATCACAGCCATAAGACATGGCATGTGAAGACCGTCCTTCAATGAAGGGCCCGTGATGAGTCTGGCGATCCACTTGTCCAGATGGATTCATAGACCGCATAGACTTGAGACAGCCGGATTGTGTAGTTGCGATATACTCCTTATGGGACGACAATGTTAGTAAAGTGATTATGGAGCGTCTTGTGGGTTTTGCATTAACACTGGCTTGCGGCGAGTTTCGTCTGATAGGCTGGACAAACCGGGGACCTTGAGTTTGCAGGCTTGAAATTTATTGGCTGCCTTCCAGATCAACATTAAAGCTGGACACCAGATTGCATGCGAACGGTGCTGTGTAATGTGAAGATTTTGTTGAGTTTCAGATTTTCGGTGAATTCCCGCTCTTTGTACTCGGCTAGAGCTTAGTCACCTGAATCCACATCTGTGCATTATCACCACGTGATAGCTTGGTCGATAACAATGTTCTATTCCCCGCTATGAGTAGATCTTGTCCTAATACTGAATATGTCTGGGAATAAAGTATACAAATATTGACGAGGGTCCGCTATCGGAAAACTAAAAATGTATTTGTTGTACTCTATACTTGACTCAAGACCCTACTACTTACTTACTTGACCGGAAAACTGGTGTGGATCTATCAAATCCTTGTTTGATGCTTGCCTTCTCAAGTGGATTTGGGTTTACCTATAATAGAATTTAGTGAAGATGTTGGTGTAGCTTGTAACAGTGCTACGTACCAACTACGTAGTATGAATAACGTCGACTTGAATGGTCTCTACGTCATCGACACGGACTACCCACCCGGAGCACCAATTCATCCATGTTTCCCTGTCATCGCAAGAGCTGACCGTTTCAGCTTATATAAGCCTCTATCCTTAAATCTTTATTGTCGGTGACCATATATCACTTGGTGCAACACTTTGCATTTGCCTTGTTACATTGTCTTTGTATACCACGCACAGCGACCTGGCTATTGAGCATGCCCGTGTCGAAGCGTTTGTCCAGATTCAGCCATCACCCACGTGCAGCTTTTGGGCCGCTAGAGTGTCCCTATGAGGTAATTGCCATTGTTCTTAATACTTGGGATGGCTGGTGTACTGACTGTCGGATCACAGGGCAGGGATGTCATAACATCATGCCAGTTTAATAAAGGCTCTGCATTCAGTGAAGAAGAAAGGAACGTTTTTAAGCTGCATGGTCTCTTGCCTCCGAACATCCAAACTTTGGAAGACCAGGTCCAGCGGGCATTTCAACAATATAAGGGCCGTCCCGATGCTTTGGCGAAAAATACTTTCATGGCAAGCATGAAGGCGCAGAACGAGGTTTTATACTACAAAGTACGTTTGTGTGTGTCATCGGCTCCCCATGATAGGCCAGAATAAATGGATTAACACCCCGTCACAGTTGATACAAACTCATCTGAAAGAGATGTTTAGTGTGATATATACACCTACGGAAGGTGACGCAATTCAGAATTACTCGTGCTTATTCAGAAGACCAGAGGGCTGCTTTTTGAATATAAAAGACCAGGATAGAATTGAAGAATGTCTTTGCAATTTTGGTCGTGGCATAGATGTTGATTACATCGTCGTTAGTGATGGTGAGGAAGTAAGGAATATTCTTCTCTTCATTTCAAGGGCTACTCTCACGCCTTCAACTGCAGATACTGGGCATAGGAGATCAAGGTGTCGGATCCATATTAATCTCTGTTGCCAAGCTGGTCCTTGCAACACTATGTGCTGGAATTCACCCTTCTCGACAACTTCCTGTAGTTCTAGATTGTGGCACAGATGTATGGTCGCCATGGCAGTTCATAAGCACCGAGCTAAGTTGATGATAGAACAAAGATCTACTCAACGATGAGTTATATCTGGGCCTTCGACAGCCGCGTGCCAGAGGCGAGGAATACGATCGATTTGTGGAAAGGTTTGTGACAACCGCCAGGAAAATGTTTCCTAAAGCCTACATCCATTTGTTAGTATTGACCTTAATGCCTCATCCGCCACTTTTTCTTCTTTGTCACTCAACCCCTTTTCAGCAGTCTTTCTGCCGCTCTCTTTCTGAGCCTCTGGGAACAAACTGACATCCATTTAGCGAAGACTTTGGCCTCCATAATGCCAGCAGACTTCTAAATCAGTATCGACCACATATTCCCTGTTTCAATGATGATATTCAGGGAACAGGATGCGTGACTTTGGCGGCTTTAATGGCGGCTTTTCGTGTCGCTAATATCGAGTTAGCATATGTGCGTGTAGTTATCTTTGGCTCGGGCTCAGCTGGTACTGGAATTGCGAAACAAGTCGCCGATACCATTGCTACGGACACTTGTAGAACAAAGCAAGAAGCTTCAGCACAGATATGGTGAGTCTTTCGTAGGAGATCATACTGATGGTAGGATGGTATTATGATGGCTAACTTCAATGGAAAGGTGCCTAGATAAGCCAGGTATTCTGCTCAAGTCTTTCGGTGACCAACTTACGGCAGCTCAAGCACCATTTGCACGGAATGACAACGAGTGGCCCAAAGAGAGGGGCAGAGATTTACTTTCAGTTGTGAAGGAGGTAAAACCGCATGTCTTGATCGGCACGTCAACCAAGCCAAAGGCTTTCACAGAAAACATCATCCGGGAGATGGTGAAGCACGTTGAACATCCTATCGTCTTTCCCTTAAGCAACCCTACACGATTACATGAAGCTTCCCCGGGGGACATTAACCACTGGACGGAGGGTCGAGCTTTAATGGCCACTGGAAGTCCATCCCCTCCCGTTGAGCGTAACGGTGTAGAATACGAAGTTGGTGAGTGATATGCAGTTATAGTTCATGACAATACAAGGCTATTCTCAGTCTCTGCTAACACGAAGATTGCTGTAAATAGCGGAATGCAATAATTCAACCTGCTTTCCTGGCATCGGCCTTGGGGCAGTTTTATCCCAGACGCAGATCCTCTCTGACAAAATGTTGGTGGCAGCCGCCAGAGCATTAGCTTCTCAGTCTCCGGCGCTAAGGGATCCAAACCGGCCTCTTCTTCCAGATGTTGAGAATGTACGCGAGATTAGCGTGCATATTGCTCGAGCAGTCATTGAGACAGCAGTCGATGAAGGATATGCTCAAGAAAAAGAAATTCCCAGCCATAAGGAAGAGTTGGAGGAGTGGATCCGATTGCAGATGTGGGAGCCCATTTATAGGCCGCTTGTCAAGGCAGGACAAAAGTAAGTTCCGGTGTGAGTTTGTACCTGGTGACATGCCCTTGCTCTCACAACCATGGGGATGAGAATATTTGCACGCTGCCCAGAGATTGGACAATCAACACCAAGGGAGTACTAATAGTGCTGTGAGAACCGACTGTGTTTTTATAGTGATCAAGCTAAATCAAGACAGATATACAATTTTCGTATTGTATTATGTCTATCTATCTACCTATCTATCTACTGCACTCAGTAGGTCGGTGCAGAGGTTGATTGTTGAATAGTGGCTATGAAACCGAAGTTGAACGGTCTGAATTGCTTAAGTTTTTTATGGGCTGTGGCTGATCCAGGATCGGTTTTGGAGCTATTGATTGACATTAAGGGAAAGAACAGATGCGGACTCGGTTTGTTTCCAATACCTTAACGAAGTAGTAGTGAGACTATGTGGCTATCACCCGCACCGCCTTGTCGGCACGTAGCAGAAACCCTGCGGAGGAAAGGCAGTGTAAATCCCATATACGAGTGTGGCTTGGTTTTCGTCCAATGACCGATGGATTTATGAACTACCCATAATTTTATGGACATTAACTTTCAGGGTGAAGCCATGTCCCTTGAACGATCTCTACTTTACTACGCAATCATGATATTTTCCACTAAAAAGTGGTTCGCAAAATTATAATAGTTGCAGTCCTCGCACTCTTAAATGTTAAACTGTCCTAACGACCTCTGATATACCACATCCATTTTTTATCTTTGTTCACGAGCGGGTGGTACTACTCATTCTTGCAAACAGCTCTTCCCGCTTTATATCCAGCAGCTCGCTATAGTAGCCTACATTTATACAACCCAACAATTATCTTCCAGATCAAGAAGATCGTCAGTTTCCCGGCATCAAACAGAGGCGGGAAAAAATATGAAGGTTGCCTCCATAAGTACCATTCTCCTTCTCCCGACTGCAGCCATCAGCCTCCCACGGTCAGATCTAGCCGAGAATGTGGTTCTTGTGCCTAGATCTCATGAACTCGTATATTTAGAAAAGCGGCGTGGTGGTGGTGGTGGAGGACGAGGGGGGGGAGGCAGCGGTGGTGGGAGTGGTGGGCGAGGAGGTAGTGGCGGTTCTTCATCAAGAACAGGGTAAGTGTCCCAAACTCCTAGAGCAACACGAGCTTCTATAACCAACCCATCGTTTTTTATACAGCTCGTCTAGCAATTCCGGTGGCTCGTCTCGTAGTGGGTCAGGGCCACAGCCCACATATGGTAGAGGTATTTACTACGCCGGTGGTGCCAGCACTCCCTATACCTCTGGTGCTCTATCGCCACTAGGAATAGCACCTATCATACTGCCAGCAACTGCTTTGGCATTCTTCGGTGGTATCTGGCTGTATGGAGCTTATGCCTATCCGTATAACTACCATTATCAATATGTGGATCAGACCTCACACCATAACGCATCGATGCCGGTAGTTTGTCTATGCGAGAAGTATGCGGAATGTGCATGCGATGAAAACTCGGATAGATCGTATTATGAATCTATTTTCAACGGCACCCAACCTGCAAATTCCAGTGTCGCTAAAATTGTCGAAGTCAATGGCACTGAGACCATTTATGTCAATGGCACATTGCCTAATGGGACGACTGTTGCCGACTCATCTGCACCTTCTGGCGCTGCTCGAACAGCGGTCCAGATCAGTGGATATTGGCCAATGGTCGCCTTGGTCGCCAGTACCATTTGGGGGCTGTAATGCCACCATTGGACTCACTCATTTGGATAATATATCTAACAGCTTCCCCAAGAGTGCTTGACGGTAGTTGCCGCCTTCTTCCTCTTCATTTGGTGGATGGGGGAGGGCTTCATTCACACCTCTCCTGGTCTTATTTGTACAATTGTCATTCCGGTTCTTAAGGATTTGGGCCCTAGTGTCCGCGACTTTGCTGGGCTAGCAAAGAGTAACTGGCTTGGCTTGGCTGTGGTAACGTGTTACTTTCATAGATTTTGAGTGTTGATATTGATACCCACTCTCGGGCGTTGGATGTAGGAAACCTCGATTGTTCATAATGATACTAATATCGCATCGTTGTTACGTATGATACAAACTTATTTGATGGTATACCTGGTCTTTCCAAGCTGCCCTTTGTAAGACCCCTGTCTGGACAGCCTTGGCTCGTGATCTCACGACCCGCCGCAACAAATTTTGTTCAAAATTTATTGGAACTTCCCCACTAGACTCGTTCGGAGACAAATTGTCTCAAAGCCAGAAGTCCCGTTATCTGATGCTACCTTGTCCACATGTAAACAAAGAAGGACAAATGTATGTAAAACGCACGAGGTCAGGGAGAAAGAGACCTTCCATGATAATGAGTCTACCTGCTGCGAATAGCGCCTGGATTTAGGTTAGAGCAAGAGGAACGAACCCCTAGGTGAGTTTTGCTCTCCCGCTCATTTAGTGTTTCCATGGTTCCATTTACTGAACTAAGGGGTTAGTCAGGTACAAACAACTTAACGACAATGGATGCGCCAAGTGAAGAGATCGACATATCGCAATCAGAGTTTCCTATACGAATAGATGAATGGATGAATGGATAAATGTACTACGACGGCGCCCTGCTAGTCGACAGACCAGTTGTTTAGGTAATAAAATGACACGCTCGGAGTCTCCGGACAGTGGCCGAGTTTGGAATGTTTACCCTACCTTTCCGTTATACGGAGTAGACCCCCCGTTCCTCTTAGTCCGAACCCCTTTTCCCAAGTCGCTCCTTCATTTTAAATTCATCAAAGCAGTGCTTGCCATCCATTTAATCTTGCTTCTTCTTCACTATACACAAGGGCTGTCACTCATTTCCAGCTCCATTCACTCTTTTAGTCAAAGTACGAAGTCTCAAAAGCAACGGAATACATATATGCGACCATTTCGCACTTCTGTCGCAATTTTCCCCCACACGCGCGATTCAAAGCAAAGCCGGTCCAATTGAAATCGCATATCACGCAACGACTTGAGCCCGTTATTCCATTGCAGTCTCAAGATGCAGTTCAGCAAGGCCCTTCTCATCGTCGCCGCCGTTCTTGCGCCTTTCGCCCTCGCAGAGGATGCGCCAACCAAGACCCTCACCATCCAGGTCGTCCCTGTAACGACCTCAACTCCCGCACCGACTTCTACGGCGTCTCCCAGCTCTTCTGCTTTCTCATCCCACACTCCTTCTAGCTCTGCTAAAGCGTCTTCCACTCCGCTCTTTTCAAAGACGCCTTCCGCGACTCCTTCTGGGACCCCCTCGTCGTATATCGTCCCCCAGGCTACTGGTGGTGCCCCTGCCATTAAGCTCTCTAATGCGATGGCTGCGGGCGTTGTCGCTGCTGCTGGCTTCATAGTGCTCTAAAGGCCTTTCTGAGCAGTTTGAAGCAATGCGCATGAGCGACGATGGTCATGTCTCAGTCAGTGAGCCGATACGACTGCAGTAGCACCATCAGTATTGCTTCTGAAACCTTGGTGATTGGCGTGCCTCGAGGGCCGAGCATGGAGAAAAGATGATGCCAATAGGGAGTTGAACAGACCTAATCAAATACCAGGGCAGAATGCCTTCCGTACACCTATCTCTCATTACTCATGCGATTCTCTTGAGCAGCTTCAGCCAAAACTATAGCGGTTATACATGACGGTGTTTATCTGTTGGATCGAGTCTCCATTTATTATTTTACTGTGCTGTGATTCGAACTCTGATTGTCAACCTCGTTGATAGCTTAATTTCCTGCCACCCATTATTACGATTCCGACCTTTATACCCTTTTTCTTTCTTGATCTGGAAAACCTTATATTTGGTTTCTTTTGGTTTCGCCCCGCCACAATTCATGTTCCGAAGTAACGAGTGTAGGACTGAATGGACTGTCGACGATTGAAACTTGCCGTGTTCATGCATAACTTAATTTCGAGGTGTCGCCTCAGATTATCCTACTATAATACAATGTCCTAGGGTTTACGCATTAGTAAGGTCTAGTCGATTGCCATATAATGTTCACCGAATGAAAAACTTCTATTCGGCACAATAATAGATAACGTATAGACAATAGTACAATGATGTTATGGAAACAGCGATAAAAGCTGAATATAGGGCATAGATTGGGAACTATTGTTCCTTCAACCCTAATCAAACAACGTTGATAGAATAGCCACTAGATGTACAACGAAGACGTCAAGTACACGTACAGGCGAAAAGAACCCTTTAACCCTTGAACGTCGCCTCGTATCTGTAGTCGAGTTGGTTAGCAGACAAACATAGAAACTTGCGATTAAAGTCAAACATAGCATAAATAGTATGGAAGCGTGCTGATAAGGGATACATATGACGAACCTCTTCCCTCTAAATGCCCATAACCCCCAGTTTCCGCAGGAAACATCATGAGGATCCAAGTCATTAAGGTCCCACCTCAGACTGCGAAAGATATTTTCGCCTGGTTCCAACAAGATATCAAATTCACCGGCACATTTCTCATGGACCCAACTGATATCCCTCTCCATATCCCACTGCGTATAGCCAGTGCTGATAATGGGGACTTTTGTCTCTAGTAGTTGTGGTAGTGTTTCTTCCCATTCATGGGAGCTGGCAGGATGCCCGAGACCAGGGTGGAAGAGCATGATACAGTCTAAATATGGGTCGAACGGCTGGAAATATTGCGCTTTGTACATTGTGTGGAAGTAGTCGACGTATGTTGTAATCTTCAGTTGCCCGCCAAGTCTATCTTCCACAATCCCTCCAAAAGGGTTCTCGGGCGTCCGTTCGGGAAGTGGGAACTCAGTGTCTCGGTTGGCCATACTCTCTGGTCCAATGAAAATCAAATGGATGAGGGATCGTGGGAAGATGTAACTGAGCTGAAGCCAGACTTCACGAGGTAAAGAAGATTCGGCGCGCGCCCCCAGAATGAATACCCTAACAGGTGGGGCCTTCAAGCGCAGTCCTTGAATATCAACTCCTTCTCCAGTCTTGGGAGGGTGCAGAGTGTATCGAAGCGCTAAATTGAAAAGGTCAGATGTGGATGCATTTGCACTGATCTATGATAACTTACCGCTCACACTCTTCAGTCCCTCGACTGTAAGTCTCCCACCTTTCCGAACGCTGTAAGGGCTCAGCTCGTGCAAGACACTCCCAATGGTAAGAGGGTAGGTGAGCATCCTAGTCACTTGTCGCATACTCCGATCGTGGTTTATCGCATCAAACTCTCGCGTATACAAAAATGTGTCCCAGTTCGTCATGTTGATCACGAAGTTATCATCCTGAAGGCCCGGATAAGAGAATTCGGGGAAAAATCGACCAGAGTGGAGGTCGTGATCATCCTCATTTATCTGTCTAATGGTCTCACAAATCTCCAAATGTGCCTCAAAGTCATCCATCCAATGTCCCTCTGAGCAGTAGATTGGGACACCGCAGTCAGGGCATTCGAAGTGCGAATGGGCTGGGGGACTCGTGCTTTGCTGGTTCTTTCGCGACTCGGGGTCGTGTGGGGAGACTGGCGTACGGGTCTGTTGGTGACTCGGGTGAGGGCAAAAGGCGTTTTGTTTAATAAACGCAGCACGTTGCCGAATCGAAGGTGAAGGTGACTGAGAAAAATGATGGAACAAGTTGTTTGGCTGCAGCAAAGCACGCGTTTCTGGCGAGTAAGTAGACGTTGCGGACGTGGCCCGCTGTACACTTTGCGGAACGTTGTGTGGTACAGCAGTGGAATTACAAGGCGAAGGTGTAGCAGCCCGTTTGGTATGGCCTTGAAAATTTTTGGAGATGAAGCGACTGCCGCTTCGTGAACCAAAGCTTCGCACGAGGAAGGCCGATGGCCTGTATATCTGCCTTGAGTTATATGCCGTCTGTAATCGGATCACAGGACCATGAGCCGCAGCCCTTCGCCGGAGCACCTGTAGACAACGTCCACAGGTATATTCGCCAGTCATTGTGATGGTTGCTAGAGGGCGACGCATGTAGCAATCATCTGTTGATACGGAGAGTTGGCAATTCTTCTTTCCGAGCGACAATCCCGCAGACACGTGATCTAAGGGTCGCTGAATCCAAAGAAAAGACAAGGACACCCCAGATTCATGTTACCGAGGATGTTTGGATGGATTTCTATAACCTGATCACTAGTATCAATTACTAAGGATTATATGATTTCTGTCGAAAATGCCAGTGTAGCCCAAAAAAGTAAATTACGAAACAAGACTGGACTAATAGAGCTGTCTGTAGGATTGAAGGTCAAAACCTTGACACTTTAAACACTCGATTACGGCATAGAGCTCATCTTCAGAAGATGTCTTCACATATACTCCAGTCCTGTGCTTCTCTGGCCGCCCAATACTTCCCATTGTGCGCCCAGTACTCTTCACTAGTGATCGGGCACTTTTTCCGAATGAAGAACTTCGGCTGGTACTCTTCTCCTTTTGTCTCCCTCTCTCTTCGTTTGGCTCGTTGCTTTTCTTCGACTCGATGCTTTTCGTTAGCGGCAATGTCATATTCCCCCTCCTCCATTGCACGTTGGTCGGGTCGAAGTCGGGTATCGGTTGGGGGGAGATACTGTTTCAGACCTTCCGGAAGGGCATTCAATGTGATGACGAAAGGCGTTAAATTGAACGGGATACCACTTGGGCGGGAGTGGCTTTGCCATACCAGAAACGTCTTAGACGAGTCCGGATCCTGACTGGATACGTCCACCTCATATCCAGGAGTATGGCGAGCAAAAATCTTGTCGTTCCAACGGCCCCCAATGCTCCATTTCGGAGATCCGCCCTTGTCTACAATCTTACCAGCCACCTGATAGGCAGACGAGGCTTTCCAGCCCCTTGGCTTGAAATCAAGGTAGCAGGCCTCGCCGGTCGTCCAATTCTTGATCTCCATTAACCCATAGTTGTCAACTGTCGGGTTACCAGTAATAATGCCAATGACAGACGAGGTGACTTTTTTCCATGTGTAGAGTTCTTCGCCTCCCGAAGCAGGGCGTAACTTAAGGAACCAGGTTCCAAGAAGGTTGATATCGAAGGATTTCCCGTAGAACTTGGACTTGATGGCTGATTCGCCCTATTAGAACTCTTGTCAGTGTTGTGATGTATCAGTTTCGTCTTATGGCCTGACACTTACATAATAATCCCACTTTGGCGATTCCGCCCATGCAGCACCAATCGGTGGGTGGTGGCTGACTTGCTCAACAAAGAACCGGTAGCCTTTATCGGGCCTGACATACTCAAACGTCTCCCCCAGAAGAGGGTTGAACGGTTTGGCAACACGGCCGATTGTCGAGGCGTACTCACTCGCCGCATAGGCAGCGACATACACCATGCGTTCCATTGAATCAGATCGATCAGCAGCCACGTCAAGAAGATCCGCATACTCCAAATCTTCAGCCACACGTTGTAGCAATGACGTGGGTTCGTTGAAGGAAACCGGCAAAGTCATCTTGGTCATGTCTTTTCCAATCATCGATTTCAGAATACCCTAAGTTGATAATAATAAGTAAAACGTTGTTCGTCGCTTACTAGCTTGGCAGTGATTAGATCACCACTCACCCACAAGGAGATTTTTGGTCGATTATCATCATCCATCTTGAGTTTCGTTCTGATGGGCTCCTCATATCCTTTGAACGATGGTGCTATTTCCAGCCGTTTTATGGCCCGCAATTCGGTCCTTTCTCCCACCGATTTATCCTTTTCAGTACTTGCTTCTGTATGTGCTAAGTTCTCCACTTCAATCTCCCCGGAGTCAATCGCATCGAAGAATTCGTCCTCGCTATCAGATGCCGAATCACATAGATCACTGATCTGAGAAAGAGTCGACTTCTTACGCCGAAGGGGTCGCCCGGCTTCTTGCTCATCAGCCTGAGATAGATTGTCGGCTCCTGGAGCATGTGCCTCCATCCGCTCATCAGCCCTATCACCTTCTTCACCTGTAGATGCCATACGAGATGGCGCTTTACTGACAGCAAAACTAGTGGTTGCTGACGAGATCTCTAGGGCTTCCTTGAGGGCACGCTTCGTACGTCGGCGCTTCTCCTCAGATTCTCCCATCTTTGATTGTAACTCTTCATGTTCCTGTGCAACTCGTGCCATACTTTCTTCCCACATCTTACGGAGTTGTGCTTCCCTATTCAATCGGTACTGCCAGTAGGCATCGCGATCCCGGGATATCTTGAGGAGATTTTGTACTAGCGCCTGGAGACTACTCACAGCTGCTTCATAAGCAGCGAGTGCTTGATCAACCGCCGAGTCCGCAAGCGACAAGCCTGGGTTCCTCGACTTCTCAGTTTGTAGTGAGGACGCTACATTCGCGAGGATATCAAGTTGAAGATTTGCAGACTGTGCAGTGATGTTCAGGGCGTCTTTATCAGCCATTGGCACCTCACGGCTGGATGCATAGTCACCATAATCCTCATCATCACCCTCGCCTTCAGGCGCAGTGGTTACATGGCTGGCCACCCGATTTACCTCATTTTGCAGAACACCCTGGTCGTATGATCCTTGGAAAGAGCCTTCCTCATCTGCGGGTATGCTCTCCAGCGTTGTGCGAGACGCATGCGCGCTAAGTCTTGTCGCACTACTACCTGGAATACCTAGAGATGGGGTAGTAAGGCCCTTCCCGCTAGACTTGGTAGCAGCGAGGCAGGGTGAGTCGGATGAGCTATCAGCTGTTCGTCCCTCAATTTGTTCAATCTTGGCTTGACGGAACACCTCGGCATGCCGAGACTGGCGTCTTTCTTCCTCTTTTGCCTCATCTTTTGCCCACTGTATAGCATTATTGAGAGTCCAGAACCAACGCTTTGCCTCGACAACATGATTAGCTTTGAGATGGTATTTGACGGATGATTTGCCATGAATTTCAAATCGCGTCTTGTCTTGCGAGTCCATGTTGAGTTTAGCGATTTTCATATTAATCGCACCACGACATGCAGACCCGGCGTCATCTGATCAAAACAAGTTAGACATCAATTATGGTTGCAACCTTTGGGAAATCTCTAGCCGCTTACCTTGATGCTTATAATAGCTAAGAACGCCGTCTTCAAGCACAAACCACCGCAGTTTATAACCACTAGTGTAGTTTGTCCATTTCTTCAAGTATCCTCTCATTTCGCGAGAATCCTTTCCCGCAAAAGGTGCCTCCCCTACGCTGGCTCGGCCCGAAACGCCTTGGCCCGAATTGGCCCCAAGAATAGCCTTCTCTTGTATGCCGCGCTGAGCAATGACAGCAGCAGGAGACTTTTTGACTATTGCACGTGTCCTGTCGTCCTTTGTGACATCCTGTGGCAATTTACCCTTTTTGTCGCGGCGAAATGGATCTGCCCCATGCATCAGTAATAACTGAATGAGTTTCGTATCTTTCCTCCTGGCGCCCTCATGCAGCAGAGTGCCTCCAGACTGAACAGTAGCAGTATCAGTGACCAGGTCCAAACTATTAATATCCATGATTCCTTCAACCCGTGGCTCTTCGAGTACCTTCTCTAGCTGCTCATAGTCACCCTGGGAGATGAGTGACTGGATTTCTTGTGACTTGCTGTCAATGAAAAGGGATCGTGCAAGCTGAAGCTGTTGAAAGATCTCCGGGGTGCGGGCAACATCTAAAGCTGTTTGGCCACGGTAGTTGACAACTGAGTCATTGAGAGAAGGACGACTTAGTAGCTCACGAACTAGTGATCCTCTTCCGAGCTGGGCGGCGAGGTGGAGTGGCGTATTGCCATCCCTATCGCGCGCGTTGATATCAAGTTCATAGCCGCTGGAAAGAATGTATTCGACAACTTGTGGTTCGGCGCATTGGATCGCTAAATGGAGCATAGTCGTTCCGGAGAGACTGTTTGCTCCCTGGGGATCTTTAGTCTCTTTAATAGCTTTTGATATCGCGGTTGTATCCCCACTCCGCAGGATCTCAAAAAGTCTGAAAGTCCTTACAGACTGGTCTAACGACATGCTAACGCTGTCTGCAGTTGTCAATGCAGGCAGCTTCTCGATAGGATCGCCGCTTTGATTGGAGCGTACCTGCTCCAGGGAGTTCTCGTCCGACATAATGGGGGCGTTCACTTCTGGACGGGGACTTTGGTGGGTTGAGCTTTGAGTAGCAGCTAGAGGAGAGAAATGTGGCGTACTTTTTACCGGAGCAGATGCAACAGATTCGGGCGAACCACTATTACGGCCAGACATCCCCTCGTAGTCGTCTTTTGATTTATCACGGTGCAGAATCGCAAGCGCCAAGGCACTTCTAGTGCGTTTGTGCCTAAGGGATTTAGGCAACACAAATTAGTCTAAAGGTCTGCCGGCCCCTCCTTGAATAGCGAAGACGATGGAAAATGCTAGGTTCATGTGTGAGATCTTGCCGCCCGGTCAAATGACCTGAACGATTAATGACTACCAGGCTATCTGAAGCCAAGGACTCCAAGTATTCCTGCGGTGACAGACAGCCTCGACATGTGATCCATGAAACCAGTGTCGTTTTCAAGAAGGCGCAGCGGAACTTACCCTTCACCCTTCTCCGTCATCACTTTCTCGCCACGAGCGACACTTCAGATATCCCCAAGTATTGCGGGGAAAAATGCATAGAAAGGGAGAAGATAGCCTAGATAAGACGCGGGGTAGCTAAGGTAGGAAGTCACGAACTATCGCTGGAGTGTTGATTGGTGAGGGCAAAGTTTCATTCCCTGCGGTCGGTCAGCTCGTGGGAGTGTGATGATCGTCGTAAAGGGCCCCAAATTAACAGCAGGTTTGTTCTCCCGCGCCTTGGCGAGGAGACAGTGGAATCTCTTCCAGCCTGAAAACATCAATTACATGGCCACTTCCATAGTAACAGAACGCCAAAGATGACAGCTGCCGGCTCTAAGCTTCAGCTCAAGAAGCCAAATTTAGTATCGGAAAGCAACGAAGGTGAAGAAGCGTTGGTTTGGTGAAAGGGAAAAAGTGGTAAAAAGCTACGGAAGCCATCACATGCATCTGCCTCCGGAGTAAGCTAACAGGCTCATTGTAAGGTAGACGATGCGCAAATTTTGGTTGCATATGTGACTACATCGTACAGAATGGCCCTCGGCGTCTAAATAAATACAATATACAGCATCAAAGGACAAGAACTTCGTCACTTCGTCACTCCGCTCACCAAGACAATGACACTACCAAGCTGTCGCTTCAAATCCTCCTTATCAACATCATGTGTATCCTCAACCTCACCCCACATATCTGTTTGCCACTTTACTTCCAGACTGGACGCTTCGGCTGCTTCTTCAATACCGAATTTTTTTTGATTCGGTCGTTGTACGTGGCGTAAGTTTTCACTCCACTCCGAGACCAGCCTCACAGCCACCAGTAAACTCTTTGAGGCAAGTATACCTCTTTCGAGAGCAGCTAAATCGTGCGCTTGTAGGCCGAGAATCCATTGTTCAATAATATCGTTCGTAGCTTGAGTTTGCGACACCGGCAGGATACTCTCAGAATCCAAGATAGGTCTGATCTCAATACCAGGCCACACCATGGCGCTTAAAAAGGAGATTACATTTTTCGCAACTCTCATCTGGGCCTCTCGAAGACTCTCTGGTCTCCGACCATGCTCGTCAACTTCCTCGGCGCTATAGTCATTCTTCTCTGGCACCCAACAAAGCAATGTATCTGTCTCTAGATAGCGCATTGCAGTCTTCACAATTTGGTCTCTTGTGATCGTCTCGCCATTCGCATCCTCCCGGAAAATGTCCGCGGCTCGCGCAGCGAGAGAAGTTAGTGGGATCATATGATTTTTCAAGGCTTGCTGGGCCGAGGTCATGACATCCCATTCCAGAGCGATCAAATGCGCAAGGTGAGGCTTTGTTGGTGGGATATAGAGGACATCTTTTGTGGGGGTTCGAACAGGCCTGGCGTCTAGCAGAACTTGGTAATCTCCTTCTAGAAGACCACAATGATGCAGTCAGCCATATATTTACACATACAACAGACTAGGAAATATACCTGGTTTCGTCTTAACGTCGACGCTCTTCCAAAACCGCTTGCTGAGAGGTGTAGGCTTTGCCATTCGAGCGTGTAGCTCATTGCCATCTTGCTGTCTCGTAAGTTCATTATACTCTAGAGCGACGGAGGGAGCTTTCGGGGGAGGACCATGGGCTGTGACTGGATGAGCAATAGCGGCCTTCGAGGGGGAAAAGTGGAACGAGCGCGATATAGCAACGTTGTGTCGCGTAGCGATCGAAACTATACGCTGTGAAAGAGCCGCGGGTGCTTGGGGAAAACACGGCATCTTGTTTTCAACACAGCCTTTGTGTACCAAAGAGTTAAAAAAAGAGAGAGAGAGAGAGAGAGAGAGAGAGAACAATAATAAAAAGATTAATAATAATGTAACTTAGTTCGCAATGCTTAGTAAACGGCAAATGTAGGTATACTAGTAGGTGCATGTATGGGTGGAAACAGGATATTACTGGGTGAGGCTTGTACAGGTTACTAGTACCTCAGGCACTAGTTTGAGCGGGTCCTGTGCTGCTCGCCACAGACGCCACACTTGATTTATGTTACTCAAATCTCTAGATCACCCACAGAACTCACGATGATATACCCAGCACAGATTACACAGTTGTGTTCTAGTAGCATCGCCAGCAGGCGCTATATATATATAGAGTATTTTTGTATATGTGTAATGGTAAATACAACTTTAGGTTGGCATCTCCCATTAGCTTATCCCACAAGTCGCGTGGAATGTCGATCGTATTGGGCCACTCTTATAGTCAAAGTCTATCATTATTAGGATTCGTAGCTTCATTGCGTGGGATCAGAAAGAGGCAATAACTAATGGCAAGGTCCGATTCATTAGAGATTACACCGAATGATACTAATAAAATGAACAAGCCAAAGGCTCGCGGAAATTGTTCACTTCAGAAAGCCTCCCAAACTCCAACTCCGCTCTAACGAAGGGGAAAGAAGAAAGCAAAAGAACAAAGTAAGAAGGGGTGTCGGTGTGGCACAAGTGCCAAGCGATCTTGCCCATACGTTAGTAGTTTACAAAGATATCTCCAGTTCGCCGTTTTCCTCTCTTTTTCTCTTCTCTTCGTTTTGTTGGGCATTGAGAGGGTCAATAAGCCTATAAAAGAATAAAATGTCCCTGTCCCACCTTTGTGCCGTGACTCTGATCCCTGGGGACTCCCAAGTGTCTCGAGAGAAAATGGGAGATAGGAATAGGTGGAGAAAGGTATCAAAAAAATAAAAAGGTAAGAGTAAAAGGTATAAAAAGTGACGCCGTGCTGCAGTACCACGTATCGAGATATGATGCAATCAAATAGAGGAAGAGTCAAAGAGAAACCCAGAAATAAGTGGGTAAAAGAAGGCCGGGAACATTGAAGTTCTAAATCGTCGAGGACTCATTTTGCTCAATCTCAAGTTGCATCATCATCATCGAGGCATTTCTTCGTAAGCATGAAGGAAAAGAGAAATTAGATCAAAGATAGAGCAAGATTTTGGAACTGTCGCGACGACCTTGTTAGGACCTTTTGTCGGATGGCTCCATCTAGTTATAGACGGTATGCCTCGTTCGTCAGATGATGCTTGCAAAACACATACAACAGTGATAAGCTGGATGAGATTGTACCTAGGTACAGACGCCCCACCAATCATCCATTTCTGGAATCATTGGGTGATGAACTTCGGGTAATAAGGTGACTTCGGACGGTCATTGTCTGTCCGCTTCTTCATACGCTCAGCGTCGTAATCGTCGGCACCATCTCTGCTACCCCATGTGGTCTGTGATACACGGAAAAATGCTCGTGTTAGCGAATTCTTTACATGATGATCTCGAGTGATTCAATTGGGCACAAGGAATTTGGTATACACTCGCAGAGGGAAAAAGACCAAACAAGGGAGGTGGGGCTAGAGCAAAATCGGAGGAGAGGCAACGGCTGACCATCCTGGTTAAACAGACCGTGACCCAAAATATGCACAAAAACATGAGACCCGTGACCAAACCATAATTAGAGGCGGGGGGTGAAGGAGTTGTATTAGATGATAGGATTCGTGCTTGAGCAGAGAAGTGGCTAGAACCCATTTTCAAGCACAAGGCTCCAAAACGGACCTTGTAGCACTGCCAATTTCGCTGTAGATTCAAGAAACTTAAAAGAGAGGCTAATCTCATTTTGTAACTTACCACATTGAGCGTCATCACTGCGTACATCTTGATACCTCCGTGGAAATATCCAAAGAGGATAGACACAGGTAAAAGTAAAAAGTCGACGGGGTATCGGATGTAATGCCCCAAAAGCTTGATGAATTTGCTGACAAACATCCATACTCCGAGGGCTTGCATTGCGAGTGCTTGCGAATCATCTGCCCAGGAGGCCGTAGCTTTATGACACAGAAGGACGAGTAGCAGGTCGCCTAAGAGGGCCGGAGGTGACAAGGTGGTCAGATGGACAGCGTATGCGCTCCATGGCTGGCGACTGGTATCAAATTGTTAGCGTGAGACTCAGGCGAGGCGCTTGCTCTCTGTAACGTGTTGGTTTGCCAAATTCAGACAATGCACGCATTGGCAAGTTACGTACGACTCATGCAAACGATAAACTGGCCCCTTAAGGGACCCAGCTAGCACAGCCGGTCTGCTTACACTGCCGTGATGCGAGATTGTGGTGAAGTATGCATTTATACTTGATCCGGTTTATTACCAGAACAGCAGAGCCGGGAGATGAGGACGGGGCAAATAATGAGGTACTTACTACCAAATATGTTTTTCATGGAACATACTAGTAAGGTTGCTCCTCCAGTTGCTTCGAGACCATCGCGCGCATTGCTTCAAAAATTTAGGGTTATCTTCCAAGGTAGTCAGGACTTCAGCTTCGGGATGGTACTGCATAAAGGTCTCCCAGCCATGTGACACCATCCAACGTGTAATGAAGTTGTCGTCGTCGGCATTCAATTGATATCTGCCAAACCACCATTCCTCATTTGTGAAAGCATAAGTAAAGCCCTCGTCTTGCAGAATGTCCGTCCTATAAGCCACAGTTCGACCCGACATACAGGGAAGACCTCCATCAACATGCGTTGTTGCCGCGCAATCAAAGTTTCTTCTCTCTAAGTAAAGAGCTCCCAAAAAGCCCCAAACTCTCTGAGAGAATGTTGGTGCTGCAGCACGACGAAGCCTTTGGCAGGTCACTACACCTCCGTATCGCTCATCCTTCTCGAATGGCGCCAGAATCCATGGGAGTACTGTGCTCGGCCAGCTTACATCATCATCAGCAAAGATAGTAATAGGCGTACGGACCTCCGGAATGGCCCTCGTCATCTGGCGGCGTTTATTAGGGTGCGTGACTGTAAAAAGCCGAATTCTCGATTTTGAAGCAGGCATTAAGCTCAACATGTTTTCAGCTCTCTTCCGATTTGCCTCAATGGTCACTAACAGGAGCTCATAAGGATGGTTGTCAAGAATTGTTCTAATTGTCTCAACCAGCTCATCACCGCACCCCTCGAGAGTAGGAAGGATGACAGTCACATCTTGTGCAGTCAACCTTGGGTTCTCTGGTGGGAGAATTGGCTTGAAAGTCCAGAAAGACACAAGGTTCACAATAAGACGAAGATAGCGGTAAACACTGTGAACGATGTGTCAGTTATCAGTGCCTAAATTAGTGGTCTGTGTAAACAGTATTCCAGCGCAGCAATAGAATAGAAGGGATGAGCTACTGACAAAAGAGCAATGAACGCTCGCATATATGGAAATTCCATGGCGTTACAACGAAAGTGAGTAAACTCAGGCTTGCTTATCGAAACCAATAGAGTTAATAAGATTTTTCATCACTTTTTTCTCCTTGTCCTGACAAATCTTTCTCCTGGCAAACCTCAATAGAGAGTTTCAGCCGCGCGCGAAGCCGCAAGAATGACTAAAACCGGAGAGTAGATGCGATCGATAATTCGGCAATGCTGCTATAGGTTCAACTTATGGTTGTATTAGGTATAAAAGCAATGAAACATGTAGAATTGGTGGGTTGGGAGGGAGAGGGGCGAAGGTCGTGTTCAGTAAAGGAAATTCAACGAATAAAAAAAAGGAATGGATGGTCTTCCTAGCAACTCGGGAGATAGAAGAGGGTAAGGGTGAAGGGAAATAGAGAGGGGGAGAATAAAAGAGGAAAAGGACTGAAGAGTTAGCAAATGCTCTTCCAACTAACAGATGCCCCTCGGTAGCTATATAGCTCTGGAAGGGGGAATCTCCTGGGCTAATTGGCTTTTCCAACGCAAAAATATCAATGCATACAACTCTGGGAAATTTTTATTTAGTGCAGATGCTAGGGAAGGCACATGTTCAAGGCCGCATCCAGACAATCCATTGAGCCAATCCTCGAAAAGGAATAGAAAAAAGTTACGACTATGCTCCAGTTCCTTTGTCATTTTGAGTGTCATGCAGGTGTATTTTTCCCTCGTGCGTCAGAGACCCTGGATCTAGATGGATGGATGGGATGCTGAGAGTGGAGAAGGGATTGGCGGCGGCCCATGCAGCTAAGGCACTACGGAGTATGCAGTGACATGGGCCAGAGAGTGGAGACAACTGGTGGTGGTGGTGTGTGTGTGGATATGATCCCTAAGCGCGATGAGGGTACTAGGCTAGGATATTAGGGGGCATTTTCCGGTTAGCAATAGTGTGATTGCTCCCGAATTGTTAAATATACATTAGTTCTATCATTCTGAGGTCAGATATGAAATGAAAACAATGCACACCATATAATAATTCAATATCTAGTGTACCTCCACACCACATTCTTCGCTTCATCTACTACTCTTAAGTAACCCCATCAATCATCTTCCTTGGGCAATGTACTCTGTATATGCTAAGCCATACCATCTCGTGGTACGCACAGTACTTATAATGGAACAAACAGTTCAATTATTGCTACCCCCCCCCTTATAAAATATCTTGTAACGAAGTGTTACAACACCGTACCAATTTACTAACCCTGCTGTTGTAACAATCATAGAAACCAAGGTTATCAGTTGATTATAATTGTAAGAACAAGGACTTAGTCTCACCCACCAAGCCTAACAAGTGAATACATTGATGAATGATGGGCCAGTGTTATACATACTGAATATTACTAAAATACAAAGCTAAATCACAAGTGGATTTGTCAGTCGGTTTGAGTTAGAAATCATCTTTTTCTTTAACCCTCTATTTTATCGTGTATATATATGTTTGATAATGTTGGAAAAAAATAAAGAGAAAGATAAGCCAATGTAGTCTTGATTCTTGATAACTTATTTTTGGAGAAGGGTTTGGGTCTCTCTCTCGCTCTCCCTCTCTTTTCTTTCTATCTACCTCAGTGGGGATACCTTGGATTTGCTGACATTCTCGTTTACATTGCTAGTCCTGCAACTGTGTCAGCATCACACATTGAAACTGGTGAATATAGTCTACTACATATGGATTCTCTCCCTAAAATAGCTGAATATATAATAATACTACAGTCTACTAAGTTCCTATCGGTGATCTATTAGACTGCTGAAGCATTGATATCCCTGGTCAGAATCGAAGGACAGAAGAGGTAGCGAAGAAAGGGAAGGATGGGGAAAAGCAGAGTAAAGCTGTGAATAAATACAGAAGGAGAAGAAAATACGCAGAAAAAGTGGAACAAAATAGGCCAAAACATGAATAAATATATGCAAATACTCAATACGAGGCGTCTCAGGTGGAAGCACCCTTGCTAGTATCATCCGCCTGGACCTCATGATGTGAGTATTTAGACTACTAGTACAAGACTAGGGTCGTTCAGCCGACTTACTGCTAGATTTTGCCTATGACACTCCAAATTTTTCAGATAATCACGGGCACTGAACTTCCACAAATTAACATTTACTAATCCCTACAGTGCTAGTTAATAATGGTTAGAGAAGTCAGCCATTGTAAGCTAACTTTTTTTTATTATCGGATTCGTATTTCCTTTTGCTTTTCGGAAAAGGGAAAATGGTGGAAGGGGGTTTTTAAAAATTAAAAAGGAGTGGAAAGGTTAAACAGGTTGCCTACACGTAAGTACTGGAAACAGAATTTTACTGCAACCAAATCAGATTCATTCAAGATTACAGAATAGTGTAAAGAATGCAGTCCTCGGCTTGAAATCTTGTGATAATACATGGTACAACTTAAAACCACATGTACGAAATAGTATCGGGAAAAATGAAATTGTGGGAAGCAGCGATTTATTTAGCGAGGCACGCAATCCAACTAAGCTAGGCCACCTGTCCTTATTTGTCAAAACCGTCGTAATGTGTGGCCTTTGCGCTCTAATAAAACGGGGCGCGGAGGTTAGAAGCTTATAATATCTCATACATAAAACTTTCTTTCGCCCTTTACACCATCTTTCTTATCAAGTGAACTTCGATTGGGTGAGCGACACTGTAAGTGATGAAACAAGAGTACTTCTGACGTCCTTTCCCTTCCCAAAATAGATTGGGTGACAGTAAAAACAAAGTATAGGATATACATATGGCCCTCACATCTTTTGGTGATTTAATAAGTATGAGTAACAGAATGTAGTGTGAATGTTTACCCTAGCCAAGGACTTTCGAACCGAAAACGTTCAGGATAACGGTGATCCTAGCGGCGATCGTGTATTAAGCCACTAGCAGTGCTCGCTGCCCACTATAGTTGGCTACTAGGCATCTATGGATCACGAAGCTTAGGTGGGGAGGATATTAACAACATCATAGGCTGAATATAATACGAAGTCAAGGCCATTCCCCAGATGCTGGCTTCCACTAAGCAGTCAACGACGAGGTCGGCTCCGGCATCGATATTTCTTTAGCTCCAAAGTTAGATGGTCGGGGTAAGTAGTAGTAAGCACCGAGTCCTAGTTAGAGCAGCCTCAGGACAGGTAATTAAAAATAATTATATGATATATGTAGTATACATAGTAACTATGTATAGATGAAAGAAAAATGGACACAGAAATATAGAAAGGAAAGGGCCATGAGGGAGAAAACATGATTTATATGAGGAAAGTATGAAATTTTAATATTAGGCAAAGTTAAAATAACAACTTCAGATAACATGGCATGACATGCATCACGGATAACATAGATATTGGAAGTTGCTTGTTGCCTTTCGATTGCAATAGCATTGATGTCGGGTAACTTTGAGGAAACAAAAGCGCAGAAAGAAAAGAGTAATAAAAATGGGGCAGAGAATGGGGAGCCGTCTAATGCTCAGCCAGTAATATATGCTGTTCTGGATTGACCTGAGAGGTGTGTGTGTAGTTGATAATACAACTAATTTGTTACCCTCTCAGTGTTCCTACAAAGACTGAAATCTAAAATAGGCCTGGCTTGACTAGCGGATACTACAGAGAAATGAAATTTAAATGGTCCCCGCCCGGCAATCCAAGCACATCAACTTCCTAAGACTTGTTGTATCCCACAAAGAGTGGACTTTGCAGTTACCTGCAATAAGGATGCCCGTGGGCAAGGAACTTTCCTCCCCCCCCTTCAAACACAAAAAAAAGAAAGAAAAGTAAACCAAAAACAAAACAAACAATTAAATAAATAGATAAACAAACCTAAGAAGAAAATAGGAAGAAAAAAATGAAAAAGGTAAAGCCCAAATACAACTAGTAGCTAGTAGTAAAGAAAGAATACCGCAATTTGTGAAAAAGGATTCGGGAAACCCGACCAATCGCCGACAAGACCGTCGTAATTTCCAAAGAATGATCTAAATTCTCCGTCCGACTCATTATGAACCTGCGGCCCGAGCTCCTTTTTCAGTAAGGAGCAGATTTGCACAGCGGTTGACTTGCATGGTTGTTCACTACAACTAGTACCCAGTGGAGCCTTGGCAGTTGGCATGCCTCGTGCCGATGGGATATATTGCATTCCGTATGTAGGCAGACCAGCCCTAGTGGCTGCCGATGATAATCAACTCCCATGCAGCTTACCTAAAATGGCAATGTGCTTACAGGGCGGCGTTGTCTGTAGCCGGACCCAAGTACTACTAAGTATGGTTTCATCCATTATGCAGTGTACTTTGGAGTAACTGTTAATTGGGGCGGTTGATAGCTACTACTTATTCACATGGAAAAATCAAGTATAATATGGTTAAAAATATCATCGACGTAGGTGGCCGGGTACATACCAAAAAGCGAATCCTCCTCTTCTTTTTTTTTTTTTCACTCTCTTTGCAGTTCCGACCGAGGACAAAAGCACCAAAAAGCGATAGGAGTGCTAGCAGAAGTTTATTGATCTTATGTTGTTGATTTGTACATTTTCTATATTATCAGTATCGGAGAACTTATATCCGCACAACATATGCATATACCCATAGCTCCAAGGAATGTTGTACTGACTTGATCTCTTTACAGTAATGCTCCCATAGTTACTATTGTGTTCCACTCTGCATTATGATTTATCAATAGTACTAGTACTAGTGCTGAGCGTTTAAGCCACCAACGACCATTCATTATTACGCCCCCATCGGTCGGAAATGGAGCCGAAAAACAATGCCTTACGTAGTATAAGCCTCAGAACCTCTCTGCTAATCCTTATCTGTCCTATTTTTTGTTTCACTTCGGTTCTTATTTATAGTCCTTTATATGAGATGGAAGTTGCATGTTGGACAGGCCTGTCATTCGCTGGACGTGCGTAGCTACCTATGAAAATCGACGACAAAACCCGGATCCCACTGGGCAAACTGAAACAGACGCGTATCTCTCTCGGCTGCACGGACTTCGAACAAAACTCCACCCACACCCGGGAATGGCCGAAGCTCCATAAGGATATCATCCATGGATGGGGCAGGGAAGCTACTTACCATGTAAGGACTAATTGATGGTTATTGTATTTCGTTTGTTGGAGAAGTATGGGTAAGGGAAGTGGGGAGAGAGAGCATGTTCAATTTTTGGCCTTTTTCCCGCCATAGCTTTCTCCGTCTGATATAGACAAATACCACGGCTCTCCCCTCCCCCGCTTAAGAGAAGAAGGAGGGAGAGAAAGAAGAAATTGACACTCAGTGAAAGTACCGGAAAGCATGCATGAACCAGGTTATACCATCCTATATTTCGGGATGTTCATATTGACAGAATCTTACACCGGCCTGCCGCAGGTGCCCACAATTTATGCACAGTCCACCCAAAGGCCCCATACTAAAGTCTGGATTTAGAGGTATTTTCACAGTAACATCTCATTTCGTTCCCACCATTCCTCTAAGGATACTAATTAGCATTACAGTTTGACAATAATATGACTTGCATTTTATACCGTCGATCATGTCACCAGCCGCTTTAGCTAGAGACCCGTTATACTGATATTCCCCTTACAGCCTAGATCTTTTGCAGTTTTGACGAGAATTTAAATGAGTCCAGTGAAACATAAGCGGAAGCTGAAAAGTGTAAAAAGCGGCTCGGGCTACGACTGCAGAGCTACTTATCGGGCTGTGCAATTTCTTGGGTTTTTCAAAGACAACCGGGTTTCGTTGTGAGAAACAAAGAGGTCTAGGTACTCCGTGCATACTCCGGGTAGTCGAGTAGCAATAATTACGCACTGCCATGCAATAAAAGTGGACGATACGGGAGCCGAGCGCCTATTACCTGTACTCCTTGTGGAGGCGGACAGTGCACAAAGCGTGCTATCCACTGGCGGGCCTTTTGAATGACACTAGTCCTAACTAGTGTTTAGGGGCGGGTGTCAGTTGTAACTTGTACCAACTTAGAGTATGGGGCAAAATCTCCATCGCTGTGAGCGCCTTGGGGTTCGCTTAACATGGTTGGCAGGCAACCTACCTTTGCGCACCCGCTACGTGTTTGACTGCGAAGGGCGATGGGAAAAATTTCAGTATCCGTTTATGTATTGTATTGTATTGTCTGGTGTCAAAGCAACATAAAAATATGCGCCCAGTTAAAAGCTGCCCAGGAGCGATCACTTATAAAGACAGAAGAATGGACAGAAGAAGTAAAAATCCCAGAAGTCTATCCGAAAGCCAATGGAGATAAGGATTCTACTTCGATCCTCTTCTCCAATTTGGGAAAGTCATTTAGTAGTCTATAGTGTGGATACTACCTTCTAGTTCCTAGTTCCTACAAGACAATACCGCTCCGAGTGAGACGACCCCCGGACATCCGCTGATGAACAGATGATACTCGATATTCAAAATGGAACAATTAGGCTGATACTCCGTGTTAAAGCAGTGGTGGATTGGTGGGGGCGGAGTTGAGGTGGTAATAGGTGGAATTCCGTGTTCAGCGGGCACTGCAATCTTACTGGAACATCAACTTGGCAAAGCCATGAAAATGAAAGTTCGGCCGAGCCATCGACGATTATTTAGTCCCACTGACTACTGCATCTCACCTGCAACTAATCAAGTTAATCATTAACCACCAACCTAAGTTTCCACTGTCCCATTTTCCTTCTTCTGTCCTTGTTGTGAAGTACTTTTCTTGCATGTTCTCCATGACACGGAGTCGGGCTCTGGTCAGTAGCTGCTTGCGACTCTACTCGTAGGAAACCTGACACCGGGGTCTGCCCGAGTAAGGTACTTACCGCGGTGTTGCCATCCGTGTTGCTGACCACGAAATACGCCAATCGAGGATAGTTATGAATTGCAGTTGGGGTCTCGACTTCGGACCGACTCAAGTGGGGACAAAGGAACAACAACACAACAATGGTATTGTATTTTAAACAACCCATCGTTACATTTGGCCATTGGTGCACGTGCTTAGATCTTCCCCTTCCCCTTCCCATAGTGGTAATGGCATGCAACATTTGATCATCGTCGAAATCATTGTTGCTTTGCCCTATTCATTAACCGCTCTAATAATCATACATCATGGCAGACTACCATTATCAGACGAAGTCAAGCAAGGTTACTATTGAAATCCTGCCTGTCGGTTGCTAGGTATTTGGCTAGTTGTATGGGAAGAAGTGTTCTCATCGACAATCCTTTGGGTTATCAAGACATACCTATGTGCTCAATGGTCGGTCAAGGACACCGTGTACAAAGAGCTTTTCTTAAAAAAAAAAAAAAAAAAAAAAAGTAACGATTTCCATATATATGGAATCTGTCACTAAGGTCTTCTGCCAGAGTTTGCTTAGCCATCGATACACCTTTAGAGACGGGAAGAGCATCCCAAACCGTAGACATTTATTCCTTCTTCCTCATAGGCCGACCCGGCTAAGGCCCAATAAGATACATGAACAATATATAGAGACGGTAGGCCCTATCGACTGTCTGACACTCCTGCCATTAATCTTGCCAGCGGATATTGATTGTTGCATCAAGGCTAACACTATGACGTCAAAAGTTCATGCTAGACAAACATAACGGGACGTGGGCGACATTAATTCCTCTGGTAATAGCCAAATATTGGTAGCATAAGCATATAGGATAATAGCGGAAATGCAGCTTGTACATCCCCCCGGCACACTAATGTAGTATGTATATCAACAAGGAATATCCTGGTAAGTCTTGCAGGAGCTATTCTAGAAGGTCTCACTGCACCCTCCCACGGCATGTTGAACACGATGGACTCTGTGGCGTTTCCTTCATTTTCTTTTCCTTTCTTTTCTTTTTCCCCTGTGATCTTCTATCCTCTTGCCTAGGAAGGCGCAATGGTCGCAACGGACTTTGCCAGGCACATATGTTAGTCCTGTACATAAATGGTTACTGTCGTCTTTTCTGCAAATTCTCTATTCTTGTTCTGTATCTCCTTCTTTGTGCCCTTCGACAACGTACCTCTGACAAATGCTGAGAATATGTCCTCATGATGAAGACGTTAACTAAATAGGTCTGCCAGTTGTATTAAGCTAAATTTAACCCATTTGCTATACTTCCCTTCCAGGACGATACGCAATAACAGCCTTAGTATAACTACATCTTCCATAACCAACCTGCTTGGTTGAAGCATACCTCGAAGTCTACGCCCCCAAACAATCCAATCGCACCGTAAAGGTCGAAGTCTCCCTCTAATCCCTCAATACTTCCAGCTTCTTCATCAACTTCTTCCTGAAGGTCCCAGCCTCCTACCAGGTGACCATTCCGAGTAAAGAAGATGTCCACTCTACACTTTTTAATTTTGCTTTTCAGATTTGTGCTCGAGCTGTCTGGGTGACGAAAAGTCATTCCCAGGCCCACAGTCTCACCCACGGCGAATGCACTTGTGAACTCTCTACCACCCCACGAATCATTCACAAAACGGCATCCATCGTCAGAGAATATGCCAATGCTTCCTCTTTCCCAGCCGGGAGACCGCCAGTACGGATACGGATGCGCTGTAAACCCAATAGAGAACCCACTGGAATCAGTAGGTACCGGCCCCGGGCCTGGCCCTTCGCGGAGTCCGAGCAGCTTGACTTCGAAGTAGATAGTTTTACTCTTCTCAGTGATGAAAGGTGAATCCATAGCGGGAAAGTAGAGCGGAAGATTTGTTGATATCAAGGTATCACCATTTCTAGCCCTGGTAGATCCCTTCCAACAGCCTCGAGAAACAAGGGCAAAGGTACCATGAAATTCTTTTGGCAGCACAGGACGAAGGTCATGCTCTTGTACAGACATATACACAGTGGCTGATGGCTTAATAGGCATGTATAGAGGAAACTTGTCACAAAATTCATGTGCACGTTCTGCATCGTCTCTAGAGGCGTTCCCGTTTCTCGACGATAAGAAGCCTAATGTTGGCGGCGGTGGAAAAGTAGAGGTATCAGGCATAGCTGCGTGCCAGTTAAGGTACGGAGGAGGTTTTGAGCCGTAGTTAGCAACTTCTTGACCATCAGTTGGTGACGCTTTCAACCCATCCTGAGACTTATTCGCCATTTTATGTTGATAACATAGGCTTGTGCAAGAGACAATAAGAGATTGAAGCGAGTATAG
>NW_022475073.1:0-26781 GCF_009193445.1 Aspergillus pseudotamarii | reverse complement strand
TTTTTTTTTTTTTTTTTTTTTTTTTTTTTTTTTGTTTCTGTGCGCAGCTGGTTGAAACCGTTCCTTAAGTGTGGTTGTGACAAAGAGTTACAGCTAGTCGTAACACAAGTCGCGGGGTTTCAGGATGCCGAGCAGTCTTTAGAATAGCGGAGGCCTTTAGTGGCAACCTTTGAACCTATAATGCTAGGTAAATGCCAAGGAATAGTTTTTTACGTGAAGTCTCTAGTTATTACACATTGACATGGGCAGAACCACGGTATGTACCATATAACCATGGCTCAAGCTTTTGACCAAGCAAGGTCCATGAACTAAGCGATCTCCTGTCACAAACATAAACTCGTGGAGATATGCGTCCCGTCTTGCCCATACAGATTGGAAGTAACAGTGCTGCATGTATATCACTCAAGGACAGGCCGCTATGTTGGCGGTAGAAATTTAAATCTCTTATGTTATCTGACTGGTACAGTATATAAGAATCGGGTCGTTCAGCAAGGAAGGGGGGAGATGTCTTTATCGATAACACACCACAATCTATCATTGGAGTGGAAACCCCACATTGACTTGGTATAACTTATCAGTTAAAGCATATAAATGACAGGAGTCTCTACCTACCTATGGCATGAATAAAAGTCTCAATTGCACCTGAAGGTGCTTAGTATGCGAGTGGAACCAGAAGCCAATCGAATGGATAATAAACACAGCAGGCGGATGTAGGAATGATTACGGACTACTAGTAATCGGCTTGTTTTCCCCCTCAGAGTAGAAAAAATAAAAATAAAACAAAAACAGAGAGGCCTGGCGGCTTTGAGCCCGATGGCCAATGCGACAGTGGCAGCCACAATACTACTCTAATTCAATTGAGGGCTGATTCTTCTATTTGCTCTCACTCTCGCTCTATCTTGATTTTAAATCTTCAGTTAATAACTATATGTGGCCTATACTATGGCTCTTTCAAACTTTAGGACAACCTGAATGGATCTCTAGGAGGTAGCTCTGTGCCTATTCTACTCGCGTTTAACTCTTACCGCCCATGTCGCAAGTTCCTATATTCATGATTGTCATAGACAACTCTAGGGCGAAAGACATCCTGTCCGCACTGCCTTGCGAATACTTGCAAGTATACTAGCACGAACAAACCCACTGTGGTATTATCCAAAAAATGGATCAGAGCACAAGACCACGTAGGCCATCGCTTACTCGACATCTGCAGCGTATACTGCACATTGATGGCCATGGAAATGTAAGCTACTTTAATAATCCTTTGTCTTACATTCTACTGTACCACCAACACTCTAAGACAAGCGCTCCTGTTGATTCTTGGAAACAGAAGAATAGCAGTAGCTCACAGATTTCGTCAGATGCGGGACTTACGGCTTCGCCCCAGCAACAACAGTTCACACAACAGAGGGCACAAGAACCTCAAAGTTATCTTAATGTGAATGAAAAATCATCTCATACTCACACCAGGAATCCTACCTCCTATTCTTATATATCATTGGGCTCGAGGCATACCCCTGTGGATGGAGAACATCCTGAAAGAGTTTTAAAATCGTCAGCTCATGGGATTTCTTTCCAAAAACAAGCATCTTGTACGCCTGAGGAAATGCCAACAAAATCTGATATTTATGTTTCACCCACGAGGACCAGCAATTCCGCTCTAAGAAATGAGAGGCGGGCTACACTGCGACTAGAGGCAGAGAGGGTAGAGCTCGAGAAAAAGCTAATGAAGCTTGAGCAAGCGGAATCAGCTAATGATTCTGGTTCAATGAGACGGGAACCACGCCGTCTCACCAAAAAGCAACCATTTAGCAGCTCTAGAGCCTCAAGCGTGAGTGCAGACGAACCTAGGACCTCCAGGCGAATTTCTTCGATTTTTTCAAGTTCGAGGCGCTCATCAAGATCGCGATCAAGCTCTTTAAACGAGGATGATAAAGACGTCTCAAGACCTCAGTCGCTTGGACCTGGAGGAACACCAAAGTCCGATCACAGCACTCAATCTGCCACACGTACTCTATCCACGACCTTGCCTGAACGCCTCAGCACAGCAATCTCCAAGGAGCTAGCTGTCCAAAGCAACCCGCTACTTGCAAATCATACATCATCCCTACGATCACAAAAGTTATCTTACGCAGAAGGAACCATGGCAGTTGGTCAAGGGACTGAGAGCAATAAGAGTTTCGATAAAATTGAGGCAGATACTTCTCATGTGCAGGGGCTCAAAAAGCTTAGGCATGAGCCAACTGAACAACCTGCTCCCATATCGATGTCCATATCCCACAAACAACAAGTTTCAGATCCTTCAGAACTAGATCGTTCATCATTTGCTGCAGCATTGAACCTCAGGAAAAGAATCTCTGACAAAGCACAGCTACATGGGCGTCTCTCACAGCCCACTCACTTTCAATATAATACAACACAAGAAGAGAACCAGCATGAACTGGGTGCCAATGGTCCCTCGAGGAAAACATCAGCATCTGTCATACCCTTGAATACTAACCATCCTGGCGTTCGAAGATCTTTTATTTCCTTTCAATTAGGCTCGTCAAGGAGCGTACCAGTTAGAACACCACGAGGAAAAACTCAGGGACATCACAAGGGTTTCACATCGTCTCCGCTTGCAGGCTCCTCAACAACGAAGGACACCGCTTCTCAACCTCTCGGCGCCGTTCCAACTGAACGAGCATCCCCAAGTTTTGATGGCTTGTGCTACACGGAGCCTTCTGCATTTTCCAAGATGAATTCCTCTTCCAATACAAATCCACCACTTCCTATGACTTCATTAAAATTGTCGAATGAAGATGGCAGGGAAAACAGACACGTTCCAAGCAGTTCTCTTGGCTTTACGAGCATATCCAAGGAGAGGCCACGGACTCGTGTACCGAATAGTTCGGGGTTATCAGATCATAGCCCTAAGCCGCATTCTAGTCCAGCAATCCCCAATGCTAAGCCAAAAGAGCTTTCCGCTTTTAATCAGGGAGTGCAGCATGCATTTGAGCCTGTAAAATCACATGATAAAGCTTCGCCAGGCAATGCACTCGAAAATCACTCACAGAACCGCTCAGCGAGATCTGGGAGCCAAGATTGGGGTATTGCAGCACAAACGGGGCTGGAAGGGGGAAACACCTCCATATACCCGTGTGATTTCGACTCTAGTGGTCGAGGGGGGCCCTCACTACCTAAGGGTGGCTCAAAAGGCGCCTTGGATTACGGAATAGGAGGTTCAACTGTTTCGTTGTCGGCTAGCTTGTCCCAGTATCCAGAATCAGAGGAGTACAACACCGCAGATGAAGCTGCGTCGAGTTCTTCAAAGGCGCAAAGCGAGGAATCTATTCCGGTCAAGCAACTAGATATTGCTTCTGTTCCTGCCGGTCTTAGCAGCTTTGCTAATAATGGCTCGCCCTTCAGACTTCATCATGCCTCCCAAGCTGTGCACCCTAACACACCAGCCCTCCGGACAGAACAAGTTGGAGAAAATCCAAAACAGCTTCGGCGAGGCCAATTGGTCGCGAAGCTATTCGTCATTTGCTGCAATTGCGAGTTCTGGCACGACGTGCCGTCCGAGATATATGCAAAACTAGCTTTCCCTGCCAGTCCTTCTGCTCCTGCAAGCTACAGTCCTGCATCTGTGGTAAGAAGATCAGGCTTGGACGATCAAACATTATCTAAAGCGCAAATAGGCGCTGTGTCAGGTTCACCCATACAATTATCAAAAGAAAATTTTGCTAGTCTGAGGAACATCTCTGCATCAAAAACTGCAGCGCAGTTTCCTAACCCTGTCGTTCCATGCTGCTGGTGTGAACATCACATGAGCAGAGTGTGTTGTCAAGGATGGAGCACAGTTGTTGATTTGCGCGAGAGACACCATTAAACTAGTAATGTCCCTCCCGCCAGAACAGTTACTCGTCTCGCAATAAATGTGAGGTATACAGCTATATTTGTTGAATCGTCCTTATTGACTTGTCTAATAAAGCTTATTATTTCAGTTGTTGTGCAGAATGTTATAATGCTCGAGAATTTATATTTTATCTGTGGGTTGTTCAATTCCCTTCCTCACTAATTTCATTTTGCTTCCTAGTTTTATTAATCTATTATTTTTTTCCCTCTTCGTTGCCCTTCAAGTAACAGGTTATTTAAGAAAGGTGAGCGAATTAGATTGCTGCTCACATAAGGTGTGTAATAACTTTGATGGGCCGCTAAGATTCACCTGAGAGGTAATTTACTGGTTAGCCAAGGAAAGATACTTGTGATTGTATCTATCTGGAATTATTGTAGCCCTTGTACATTTACAGACACAGTTATCAAGGCGTGAAGTGAAGAATTGCTTGTGAATCACTGTGTTTCTGGACCTACAATGTACTAGTAAGTCGTCGCAATTCAGCGGTGGAGACCTCCCTACGTACTAGTAGGGCGTTTGGCTAAAGGCGGCATCCCCTTAACAGGCATCGCAATTACTTACAAGAGCCAAGGAGTCTATAGTAACTCCTCATCTCCCGGTTCCCTCCCTAAACTAGCATTTCCCATGGTCAGTTTTAATGATCATGGTACGCAAAAGAGGCTTCTCCAATACTTCTTCGACCTCCTCTCTTCCGGAGGGAAATCAGGTATGTCCCCAACTTAACCGCACTGCGTGCTCCTGTATTCTATCCTCTGGCGCGCGCTGTCCCTTCGCATTTGTCAGTAGCTATTGGCTGATGCCGACTAGGAACTAGAGAGTATGTACGACTACCTAGCGAAGGTTATTCTTCTCGGTCCAAGTGGTGCTGGAAAGTAAGTTTCCCTGGGAAATGGGCTCCCTAGCGTTCCACTGACATCTGGAAATGCAGGTCTTGTGTGCTCCACCGATTTGTGAAGAACGAATGTACGGCTGCGACTTCTGATTAAACCTGCTTCATACCGAGCTGGATAGCCGGCTCGCTAATACAACATGCACCTATAGGGAGAGTGCTATCGTCGCAAACGATCGGCGTCGAATTCTCCTCGAGAATCGTTAAGCTAGGAATCGGCCCTCGACGGACAAGGATAAAGCTACAACTTTGGGATACTGCAGGTACCGAAAGGTTCCGTTCCGTCTCAAGATCTTATTATCGGGGAGCGGCGGGGGCTATTCTTATCTACGATGTATCATCTCATACCTCATTTGCGTCCCTTCCTACTTTCCTCATGGATGCGCGTGCTCTTGCATCCCCTAATCTAACTGTGTTACTGGCCGGGAATAAGATGGATCTTTCATCCGACATCTCGCTCCATGGTGACACCACCGAGGACGCCACTCGGCCTCCCCCAACACCGTCCAGCACTTCCAGCAAACAGTCTGCCTTTGCATTCGGCTCGGTTGGTGGTTCTGTCCGCTCTACAAACCATCTAGCGACTGGGACGCGCATGACCGCTACGTGTGCTCCCCATGGCCGTGAAGTATGCTTTGAAGAATCCTCCTGGTGGGCTGCGAAGTCAAACATCCCCGTTGCCGTTGAAGTTTCGGCCTTCACTGGAGAGGGTGTGGAGGAACTATTCAACCGGCTGGCCAGAATCATCTTAACTAAAATTGAACTTGGTGAAATCGATCCTGACGATCCTCAGAGCGGTATACAATATGGCTACGGTGGCCTTTATGGCCATGGAACAAGCGATGGCTCCAGCATACGGAGCCGGATGACTCTCGACGACAGCGCGGTCCAACTGCACAATCGGAACCCTACAAGTGCAAGTAGGTGGAAAACTGGCATGAGAGAATGGGAGGATGTTTTCCGGTTGAGCGGCCCACGTGATAAGAACGGTGAAGGGTGTTGCTGATCTGTTGATCTTGCTCTTTTATCGTCCCCTTTGAACTGCAGCTTTCCCTTGCATTCACCGCGTACATCTTATTCTCTCCCTTTTGCGAGTTTGGTATAATTGTTTCAGATTACACATACACTAGAGCAGGTAAGGTATGCTCGTATCTTTGTTTGATTGCCCGATTGCTTGCTGTATATGCCGTCTTCTTCTTTTCACCTTCCTTTCCTTACCCGGGTATGTTCACTGGGTACTATCTCTTGCTCTTTTGCCATGGCACACCATGTAATAGGAACACTCCTTTCGATAATTGTATAGCACGATACCCCTGATGGTTTTATCATTTATTGGTATTAAACGATTTTATTCCACACTACTTTATCTACGGAATTCCCAGGTCATCCAACCAAAACGCCAGCTTCTCAGTAACCTACTAATTCCCCCCTAAGATAATACACACAATAGAACGCGATTTATACAACCCACCGCGGAAAACAACCCACTTTAGTGTGCATATTCTTCTAGAGTTACGTCAAGTAACATCCCCTTCACCCAAAAGTCAAATTATGAAGTAAAATAATAACAAATTAGATTTTCCTATTTCATATCTAATCATTTCCAAATAGGGCTTATACATCAACGCCAGCAATAAGTGTCTTGATACCCTTCCCAGCTTTGACTTCTTGAAAAGCTTGTTCCGCGTCTTCAAAACTGACAACTCCAGTGATTAGTTCCTTTACGCTAACCTTTCCTGAAGCTACTAGGTTAACCGCAAGCTTATAATCACCACTGCCGTAACGGAAACTGCCCCTAACATTCAACTCTTTCGTGCAAGCCGCCATGATGGGAAATGTGATTTCATTTCTTCCCATACCACCTTGCACGTAAGTGCCACCGGGACGAAGGACATGAATGCCTGTATGAACTGAGGGCTCAGCACCTGATGCGTCAATAACGATATCCGCTCCACGGCCGAGATCATTTTCATTGACAATTCGGTTTGCATTTTCCAATGCAGGAACCTTGCTGGGTTCGAAGGTTGCTGTTGCAGCATATTTCTTCGCAAATTCCAGCCTTCCTTTTTGGATGTCCACAGCGATGACCTTCGGGGAGCCAAAAGCCCTAGCCACCGCGCAGCACAATAGTCCCACCGGCCCGGCACCGAAGACTACCACTGATTGTCCTGGCGCAACGTTCGCTTGCTTTACAATATGCACAGCGACACTGAGAGGCTCCATCACTGCAGCTTCTTGAAGATTGATGTTTTCAGGAAGCTTGTAGCAAAAGTCCTCGGGTAAAACATAGTACTTGGCTAGCGTACCGTCGTAAGGTGGCGTTGCGGCGAAGGCCATTTTTTCGCATAGGTTATACTTGCCTGCCTTACAGGGCTCACACCGGCGACATGGTATACCAGGCTCCATAGCAACGTGATCCCCCACCTTTAATGTTGTAACAGCCGAGCCGACCTTGCTGATTACGCCAGAGGATTCGTGTCCTAGTACCATAGGATCTTTGACGACAAATTGACCAATTGAGCCATGTTCCCAGTAGTGAACCTGGTATTTTCAATCCCCAAGTCAGCAACTCAATTTTCTGGATTTCCCAGTGGGCAACCTCGTCACATACGTCACTACCGCAAATGCCGGTAAACCTGACATTCACAAGAACGTCATGAGCATCTCTCAGCTCAGGAATTGGTCGGTCTTCGAATTTGACCCTATGAATCCCTTCGAGGACAAAGGACAAGTTCTGAAAAAAAGGCAATATTCAGCTTTCCTACTGATATGAGTGGGTAATGGGGAAAGGTTATAGTTTGACTAGTACACACCTGAGCGGTCCTGGGTTGCGCATCCATGTTTAGCACTTTCTATTTGACTAAGTGAAAGAGGAAGGTGTGGTAGAGTGAGAGGAGAAATTTAGAATGATAAGTTTAAAAAGTAAAGTTGAAGGGGAATGGGGCGGGCCTAATGTTATCTTAAGTATAGTGAGGTAGTATGACTGAGTGGGCAGACGGGCCTGCAAAGTGGGATGGGACGGTGCTGTGGGTAATGGTTTAATTCAATAAGAAGGCAGCCAACAGGCTGGTCTGGATCAAAGTATTCTTCTCTATCTTCCCTTAGGATAGTTCTCATGATGGTTGTCCCTCTCCTCCCCCACTAACCAGCTGGGCTAGTGGGGCGACTCTTATGTCATTGGTCAATATTCCCCAGCTTTCTACCTCTAAAGCTGATGGAATTTAACCGCTGATTTATTTCATTTTAACCGGTTTCGATGGTTCTGTTAATCGGGAAATTAAAGCAGATAACTTAACCATCCATTGAGAAACCGATACACAAAACTGCCATCCATACCTAATTTTATGGTACATAGCGTTGTTTCTTAAGGTACTATTCCGTACATATACACCACACCTAGTACTTACCAACTAATACCGGCACGAGTATACCTGTACGTACCTAGATTTTTATTTTTTTTGTACCATATGTAGGTAGCATTTATCTTTTTCTCCCTTTTCTTCCTCGCAGGTTCTGCTCTGTATTGTCATTACGACTCTCCAGTTACTGTCCATTTAACCATGGAACTAGACTTGTTAAAAGTAGAGAGACTTGTTTCGTCACGGAATTGATGAACGTATCGTGTAAGGAATATCTCCCTCTACTATCTACTCGATAGCTGTACGTACGTACCCTACCTGCTGACTTGCTGTTCATACTAATATCAAATGTCTGCATAGCGGAAATGATGATCATGCCAAGACCACCTTTCCATAATAAGTAACTAAAACTAAACTCCATAAGCCGAAGGAAGTTATTAACTATCTATCAGTCCAAGTTGTCCATGCATTCGTCGGGCTATGATTTGACAGAAATTCGAAAACTCTTCGGCGAGATTTAGTCTGAGATACTGTTGTTACAGTGCTCAACTATCTAGTAGACATGATCCGATCCAATGCGCTTCCCTTGAGGGGTACGTTACGCGCGTTGCAGCCGAGAATTAACTACCACCTAACCGCTGCGCACCTACAAAGGCATTACCGGGTCTCTGCTCGGGTTTATGAGAGTGGACGACCTCAGTCCTTCAAGAACCAGCTATATGAGAGTACACAGCAGCGGCTGAAGCGTGAGCGCGCCGAGCAAGAGCGTTACGCACAATATCAAACTCAGTCGCAGGGAGGTCGCTATACAGCTCTAACATTCGGTATGTCCCTACAAAGACCCCGTTCGAAAATTATTACAAAACCCTATCCAACATGCCGCTAATCCCACTATGTTAGCTCTGGTGTTCTTCTCTACAGGGGCCTATTTCCTAGGGACTCTGAAGCCGCCGAGTCTTCCGGCGTCATCAACAACGAACATTCTCGAATTAGAGCCACCGCGTCACAATATCTCTCAATCAAACCTCCAGGCCGCATGGGCGGACTTCGTTGATATAATAGGGAAAGAAAACGTTTCTACAGAGAATGGGGACTTGGAAATACATTCAGGATCAGACTGGTCTTCCTATTCTAGGAAGGAAACCGAAAAGCCTTTCCTTATCCTCTACCCGTCGACCACGGAAGAAGTTTCTCAGATAATGAGGGTTTGCCATCGGCGACGTATTCCAGTGACACCGTACTCAGGTGGCACTAGTCTGGAGGGACATTTCGCATCCACCCGCGGCGGCGTGTGTATCGATTTCCGCCGCATGGACCGCGTTTTAGCTGTTCACAAACAAGACCTTGACGTAGTGGTGCAGCCTGCTCTTGGTTGGGAAGAGCTAAATGAGCAGATTTCGCAAGATGGTCTATTTTTTCCACCCGATCCTGGCCCTGGTGCCATGATAGGTGGTATGGTAGGCACTGGCTGCTCAGGGACGAATGCCTATAGGTACGGTACAATGCGGGAATGGGTCCTATCTCTGACTGTAGTTCTTGCGGATGGTACTATAATCAAGACAAGACAGCGACCGCGGAAGTCGAGTGCTGGTTATGATCTTACTAGGCTCTTTATTGGGAGCGAAGGGACCCTTGGACTTGTTACAGAAGCAACGTTGAAATTGACAGTCAAACCTAAGAGCCAGAGCGTCGCTGTTGCAAGCTTTCCGACGATTCAAGATGCTGCAAAATGCGTGGCACGTGTGGTGGAAGATGGTATACCGGTTGCTGGTGTGGAAATTCTAGATGATGTGCAAATGAAATGTATAAATGACAGCGAAGCAACTAGTCGGCGGTGGAAAGAATCACCCACCTTGTTCTTCAAGTTTACAGGCACACCCGTCGGTGTCAACGAGCAGGTAGGTACGGTTCGACAGATCGTTTCTTCCAATGCGGGCCAATCCTTTGAGTTTGCCCGCAACGACGATGAGATGAGAGAGCTGTGGAGTGCCCGAAAACAAGCTCTCTGGAGCGTAATGTCGATGAGGCGAGGCCCAGAAGATCACGTTTGGACTACTGATGTGGCAGTGCCCATGAGTCAACTGCCCAACATCATCGACGCAACGAAGCAAGACATGACCCAAAGTCGGCTGTTGGCAGGAATATGTGGTCACGTTGGGGATGGTAATTTCCACGGTAAGAAGGCCCTCTGCTCGCGCACAGCTCCTGTACTTACTTTATTTTCATAGCCATTATTCTATTCAATGAGAACGAGAGAAAGACTGCGGAAGCTGTTGTTCACCGAATGGTGAAGCGAGCAGTGGAGTTGGAAGGCACTGTCACAGGTGAACATGGTGTTGGTCTCATCAAACGTGATTACCTCGAACATGAACTGGGCGAGTCCACGGTGGATGCGATGCGGCGGGTAGGTTTGCACAAATTTGAGCGTTGCCCCCCAGATCATAGTTTCATGTGGTGATAAGTTCAGAATGCTAATGCTATAGCAACCTTCGCAGCTAAAACTAGCGTTTGATCCGCTTTGTTTGCTTAATTGCGACAAAATCGTTCGAGTTGAGCAGCCGATGCCAGAAGAGGTTAAGACATGGTGATTGTGCGTCGTTGAACATTACAAGATACAGAAGCTGGGAATAGGCGGGGGCGAAGCCGACCGTGTAACAGCTCTCTGGTTTGTCGTCATTCTACTTGCAAAGAAGAGAAAGAATAGTAAGGCCCAGCAGGCCGTCCACCAATAGAATCTGATCAAGACAATAGTAGTTTGCAGATAACTTCTCAACTGCCGTCATTCAATATCCATAACCCTTCGACTGTCTATCATAACGCCGTCAATTTCTGTACTGTCGTTCCATGTAGTCATCGCTTTTGCTGCTGTAATGGTCTGCACAATACTCCTCTGGAGACATCTATTCATTGCCTCTAGCTCCACCGTAGCCTTCCCAATGTCATTATGCAGGGCACAGAATCTTTTAGGGTCAATTATCAATACCAGAACATGTAAAACGCATGGGAACATGCACCTGGCCGAGGGTCTACTTGCTAGTAAGGCTTGTCATTTTCATGGCTTTGCATCTCCGCGTCCGCATACTGGGGACGACTGTCAATCATAACCCGGCTCAGCAGGATCATCACCATGCTCATTGCGTACAGGGCGGTTGTCGTAACCATAGCGATGTTCTTCATTGCCATCACTATACTCATTCAGTCCGAATCAGTAGGCTTCCTCCGAATTACACCCATAAGTCTGACTCTTGCTACGCAACGAAGACACGTAGTGATCATACTCGTTTCGTTTCTAAATGTTCTAGACGCTCCACTGATTCGTGTTCATAATTCCAATGGTCTCCACGCCACTCTCCTTCATCGTAATGTTCGTGTCTAACCTTCCAGGGTGGGCGCTGTTCTTCAAGTGATGCGTCCTCGTGGTATGGTTCCTGGTATCCATATTGATATTGCCCCCCTCGATTATCAAGCCCTCCGTGACTTTCGTATCTGTCCACCATGACTGCACCATCTGGAGAGTGTGACTCGGGATCTTTCAATAGCATAGACCCAAAACTACTTACAAGGCCGCTGACTAGGCCTCTGAGTGTTCCGTCACCAGCAGCCGCGGCCACAGCTTCCCCCAAGCTACTATCAGATCCGCTGGGTTCACAAGGGTTGCCATGGCCACCTTTGCGTAACGCCAGTGGCTTACCGCAGCCATGACCGGTGTCGTGCACGCCTTCCTTATGGTTTTTACCTTCAAATACGCCTTGGCGGGTGAGCTGTTCGCGCGGGTACTCCTGCTCTTCCTCAGTCTTGCCATGCCACCATTCCTCGACTGTATGGAACATGATCTGGCGTACATCGGCTGCACCATCTTCTCCAAATTCACGAAGAGCAGGGTGATGAAACACAACCTCGATTATTCTGTCCAATGTTTTTTTGTGATATCAATTTCTTCACTATCCCAGCACTCCATCAGCTGTGGTACAGTCCACTTGATAAGCTGAGAGGCTACCCGACCTGCTGGTTCGTTAGAAACGTTTGAGAAATGATCCTTAGAAAGCATAGAATGGGTGGGGTTTGATGATTCATCGTTTTCAAAGACAATGTGCTGTTGCTCTCTGCTACTTTGAATAATCTCGGAAGAGCCAGTTTGAAGCTCCACCTTTACTTGCTTGATAATAGGGAGCACGTAGGGTGCCAGAACAGAGAAAACGAATACCTTTATATGATCTTGAATCTGCTCCACCAATTCTGGTTGAACAGGTATTTTCTTGATAGCACTGTTGATCGACTTGGTAATCTCATCATGCCACTCCAACACGGGGTGGATTTGCTGATGCACCCCTTCCAGGTGGCAGGTCCATTCTTCTGGTTCATGCGGCGATACACTTTGGCTTTTTTTCTTAGCGTTCTCTGACTGTGTCCTGAATTCTTCCATTTTATTTGCCTGAGCTTCACTGTCGTCTACTAATCCAGCAGGGGTCATGCTGAGAAGATCCTATACGAAGCTCTCAGAAGGCGAACGACTGTGAACCAGTAATGACACGTACTAAAGATTGGATTTCAGACTGTGCGACCTTATCAGAAAGCTCACCTAAAACGGAGTGAAAAAACCCACCCCCAAAAGTGCCGGTAACAACAGGGTAGACGCCATTCTGCGCACCATGGAGCTCAAATTTTGTATTACGACCGACATCTGATCCACCCATCTCGATGAGACTCAGCTCTGTATAGTTTGAATATGCTGCATAGTCCTCCGGGCAATGCAAGCCAGTTCCGAGAAGACGAAAAGCTTCATGCAGGTCTTCATCGTTCCGCGTTCTCGCATACTGGCGGCCTAGCTGAATCGAACGACGGAAGACACGCCATACAAGACCTGTAGTTGTAGCAATACCAATATCCTCCGTCGCTATATAATTTTTAAGCATAACCATGGTAACCAAGAAAAGACTCAGTATCTTATGTGTTATACAGCAGAATAACATAGAGAGTGATCCAACATACCTGTCATAGGATCAACTGACAGCTCACACCCCTCATCAACTGGACCCCTGAGACGATGATCGTAATCACGAGCATCCTGCCCTTCAGCATAACAGAGAGGATGATCTATATACTCTATAGGTTCATAACATCCTAGATGTTCTATAGTCACCTCAAACTCCTTAGTCCCATATCTAGAGCACAACGTCAGTTCCTAGTACTAGAATAGTGGGAGAACTCAGTAGCTTGCCCAAAACTCATAAAACCGAGCACCCAAATCAGGATGCAGATTGCTTCAGCGCTTACATATTTCAAAGTACCGACATCAACAGCCTGGCTGTAGTCATGGATCCAGTTCCCAAAATAGACACGCTGCACGTCGAGTTTGCTGAATTTATGGCCGCCGGCCACACGAGCCAGAAACAGAGTCAACAGCGCGTCTTCGATGTCACCATGACGCCAGTTCTGGTCTTCAATATGGGGTATTGATTCAATATTACCCACCCCAAAAGCGTAGGCTTGCCCCGAGAATACGAGGGCAAGCGATAGAAGAAGACATAGGTTTTGGACAGTGCCAGACATGGTACTTCTGTTCTAGCCTTAAATGAAAATACTAGCAGTCTAGGGAGAAGAGAAGGCAAATCGCAGATAGCCCAGCTAGGCCGTGGAAACCAAGGGTTAGGGTAACGTAGTCCCAGCTCCCTTGGTCCTTCGACTATGAAAGGGCAACGTAGCCCAGGGAAATGCAGGTGTTCCGCCATACAATCTCACACTACCATTGCCAACTTGCCGAGGATGATTATATTATCATATTGTATCAGTAATAGTATGAGTGGGAATAATTCGTCTTACACCGACATGACGGTCCATCTTGGCAGCAGACATGACTGGTCATCGATGATCTCTAGGTCTCTTCTCCATCCTTGGCCGATTCTGTCCGTGGTTTCATTGAAGATATTGATGGATTTGAACGGGCTGAGGAGGAGAGATAGAGATTCTAACCCATTTATTATTTTGAATGTGATCAATAACAATACAACATACAGTGTGTGATATTTGAGATTTGGAACACCTCGCCCCGTGCATCACTGTTACCGCCTGAATAAGAACCAATAATCTGTGATGTACAGATTACACACCTATAACAGTAGGTGGTTGTCAGCAGATACATTATTTATACCATATTAGGGTGTTCCAAATTTCAATTGCTCCCAACTATACTCCGTAGTAAAAAATTTACAAGGGAGAAGCTGGTTAATTTTCTGAACTAAGAGCTATCTAGTATCTTCTGCTAGAATGCCCCTAGCTAGGCATTAGGTTCTATTCACCTCCTTCCTTGTTCTTTATTTCTTTGTCTGTTGGATCATGCCACGATGCCACCTACGTTGTGGATATCCTACTTAAGGCGGTAATATATATGGTGAATATTTGGGCAGTCATATTCAACACATACTGTTATTGTATGTAGCACCGATTCAGACCCCTCAAAGTATGACTATTCTAAAATATACTTTTGTTGGTATGAAGTGCATCTAACATCTCATAAACTACAACAGAAACAACTGACTGAGCCGCCAAAAAGGCTTCGCTGATCTATGAGTGCGCTGGGAGCAAGTTGTCAGTTTAGATTGTGTATTTACACCGGGGTATGTAGTAATCTTCAAGAAATGATATTCAATATCGTGATTTCATCTATGTGCTATAATATATATACGTGTACAGATTCGCAGGGTTCTAGCGGGAGGGGAAAGATATGACTAACAATAACAATTGGAGAGGGTTAGAGAAGGCAAGGAAGGAAGGAAAAGATGACAACAGTAATGGCATTGAAAAGTAATAACAGCCATGACAAGAATCAGCTAGGGGCTTACCAACAATAGCAGAGGACGTTCATGCCTACCTAGGCCAAGTTAAAAGCCAACCATGAATATGTCCTACAAGAGTAATTGGCGCAGCCTCTTATATTTGGTAATGGGTTAGAGCTAAACTTAAAAGAAACCTAGGCCAGTGATATGCTGCAGTACTACTGTACTCTATAATCTGATACGATGTTACCTGGGGGTTTATAGGAGCTTACTATGAACAGATTTGCCAGTTAATAGATACCTATATTAAATTCAATGGAGTAGGAAACAGTAGAATACCTCAGGTAAACGATAGAGTTGTCAACCAACAAGAATAAGGGAAAGCGTGAAATATACGGATAACAGGAGCATACTACCATATTTATATCAGTAGACAAGAGTAAGTAATTGGCTGGTTTTCCGCAGCAATACCAATACTTCTAGGTAGTATATACGTAGCAGGCACCATCTTTAAATTACTAGTCTGCCTCGTGCTCCTGGTACTTATCCCATAGTACGGAGAAGATCTAGCAGTACTATGGACTATACCCAGCCTCCGATGGATGATGTACTCCGTACTTACTAATAATTATACGGGGTACTGTTCAGGTGAAAGCTAGCACAGATGCATAAAGAGATCATATCAGGAGCAACAATATATTCTCTGATCTTTAATAACCCACTACTGACAATTATTGCAGTGTATGATTTAGAAGAAATAATGATAACAAAGGCGTATTTCAAAAAGTTGGTGGCTTAATACATGAGCCAGTTGTAGTACGTATATTCTAAACTGTCCGCCACTTTCAAACCGGGTCTCCGCATCCGTCGCGCCGGCCCCCTCCCAACCTGTTACCCAACCACTTCCGTGGCTCTCCGCCCGCAACAACCCCCACCCCCCAAATTCAGAACCTCATTCGAACTTCACCGCCGTCATCTTCCGCGTTCTCCTATTGAGCCTTGTGTCGGCGCCTCGAGTATTTTTTTACCATCCTTGGCTGCCCTGTGACCTTCTCACTCTCAGTTGCCTTGGGATTGAGTAACCAGAAATGCCTACTTATAGAAACCACGGTCATTGCTATTTGTATACATGACGATTGCGGTCTCAATCTCAACTAGAAGTTTTCCATTTTGGTCTATCCTCTACACCTAGCTGCTGACTGGTTAATTTGTTAAATTCGGCCAAAACGCATCTTTCAGCAGACTTATTATTTCCACGCATGGTGTGATCCCCTGGAAAGCCATTCATATACGGACACAGAGCTCTACACACGGCAGCGTGTGACTTTTCTCACGGGTTTTTGCTACTCCATCACTGCGCCTATGTTATGGCAACAATGCGCCCCATAGTGCAACATTAATGGTCTCTTTCCCGGCAGTCTGGAAAGAATAGGAGTGAAAGAGGGCAGCATCACATTTATCAGTCCGATGGCACACTTTGAAGAATACATTGTCCGAGATCCATCACCACCAAACACCCACAAAGTAAAAATCAGAAGCTGCGAGCCGTCCCCTAAATACAAGTGCGATGTCCATCCTGCTCCTCTGAAACCATCTGGTTCCGGGCTCCCTTCCAAATCGTCTCACAATGATACCCCAGTGCTGGCCTATTCGTTTGCCCGATTCAATCATCTCCGCGGGTCTTTTTCCTCATCGAAAGTTTCCATGCAGTCAGCCTTGCCGAAAATAAAGCAACAACTTTGCATTCTCCCTAGCGAGGCTTCGCAGGATTCTCCGCTCCTTACGCAACCACGGGGGGTAGAATTCCATCGCTTGGCAGATGTGCCTAATTTGACCACATTTCATGACGACATCGATAACTTGTCACACATAGCAGGAGGTCTTACCAAATCCGAGGCGTACACCATGCCTTTAATAAAGAAGATATCACGAAAAGATTCACCAACAACATCCCTGGATCTGTCACACTCATCCTTGGAGCATGGCGGTTTGGGAATCATCGCGACTTGCGAAAGAGGACGTCTGAGTGACCCGATCACCGATTTAGCTAGTCGGAAGAACATCCCTGGTCTTCACCACCGGTCAACTAGCGGGACTTCCCAATTTTCTTCTGCGAGTAGTTCCAGTATGAACAAGCCCGGCTCGCAGAATATTCACCTGGTGCGTCAAGCAACTCGCTCTTATACTCCACCATTAAGTCAATCACACCAGGTTTCGTCATTCGACACCGATGCCTCTGGCAATAGAGACTTAGTTGAGGGGGACCCCCTAGGCTGGTCAGGCTCAGACACGTTCTATCCGTCTGTGCGTGCATCCTCGAGGCAGACGCCACGCTTATCGTTACAGACGCATAATAACTCATTCACAAGGCTTCCTGGGATCTCTCAGACTAATGTAGCCGGTCGTTCGTCTTTCGGTTATTCAAGGGATAATGGCAGTACGTTAGATACAGCTTCACCAATATCCAGGTCATCCCTGGACTTTGTGTTTCGATCCAGGACCAAAAATAGTACGGATCCTATCGCTCGAGCAGCTACGGTACAAGCTGCGCGTCAGGCGTTCGAAGAGAAAGAAGCAGCCAAAAATCGAAAATTTGAGGAGCAACAGATGAAGGCAGAAGAAAAGCAAATAAGACGCAGAGAGAAGCACCATTGGCGAGCTTCTCTGAGAGACGAGGAAACACCTAGTCCAGTCTGGGAAAAGGAGCCACAGGACGCACCAAATCTACCCTGTGGCTCCGATCCTATCTCATCTTCACCACCGCCCGGTTCAAATTCGGGGTCCTGGAAATCTCAACACAAGAACACGTGGATGCTTTTCTTAACGTGGCTACGAACCAGAATTTTCAAGTTACGAAGAAGGATGAGGAATTTAGGTTGACGTTGTACTATTCTTGTGTTATCTAGATAGTGCTTACGTACTAGGGCATAGATAATCCCGATACTTATCTTTTATCGGATGTCAAATCTTTTATACCAGAAGACTTGGTTAGTACCGCGCGCGGCGGATTCATTGAGGACGCAGAAAAAAATCGTTGGTATAAGACCATGTTAGACCAAACCTCCATGCTAGCAGCTCTCATCGCTGGTACGTTACTCCGCACTGTAAACATCACGTGACCACACTGGCCCAATCTGCACTGCGGACCTTTACCTCAGCAAAATAGGCTACGGTATTCCAGACAGCTCAACATACATAATCATCAAAACTACGGTGTACAAGAGCGACAAAAGACGCCTTTAGTCTCCCATGCCGCACTCCACGCAACACCTTTCCTCAGACCATTCCATCTTGTAGGTACAGGTCGTCGGGTTCGCACAACCTACAGGCGCACCTCCAACTTGGAGGGAGCGCCTCCAAGAACATCTCTCATCATGGTTTATGATTGGGATGGAAAGCGGGACATCTGCTATCAAATGTATATCAAAGACAAAAAGGCTTTGGAGGAAATCATGGAGTATATGAAGGATGTATATCAATTTGCACCCAGGTGAGAAGGCCCATTTCCACATAAGTACTAAGATCGCCATCACAGCATCCACGATTAAATTAACCAGCTACGGAATTAGTAAACGTGCATTTCAAACGCAATTTAAGCGGTGGGGCTTCCCTTCAAAGCAAAATCCAGCACACAAGAACCTAGAACTCGTCGCACGCGTCAAGCAGCTTTGGGAGCGGAATACTAGCCAGCGAGACATGCTTCGAGTATTGAATGAAGAAGGTTTCGAGATCAAAGAGAGGGAGCTCATGCGGGTACGTGCTAAAAATCGCTGGTTACTCCGCGTTCCCAATGGGATGAAATCACAGTCAAATATGCAAGCATCCGCACAGCCGTCAGAGGATGAAGGCTTGCTTGCATTACAGCAAGAAGTTTACAAGAATGAGAGCTCATTCAATGACACCGAGACTCTCCTTACTGACACAGCAAGCCCACGTCCCCCATCGCCTGGCTTATCACCAGAAGTTCTAGCCAAACGCAAGGAACGACTAGAACGATTAAAAGCAGAAAGTGCAGAACGCTGGGCTACTAGAAAGCGCCGGCGCCGTACTCGAGGATGGGCAGGGCTGCCAGCCGATCCCCCGGGACCTCCACGCTTTCCCTCTGAAACGACTATTGATGAGAGTAAAAAGCACTTGAACCTGGATAACGTCATGTATCGCCAGATCAGGGATCAGTTCCAGAGAATCTGCGAGGATGCAGGGTTCATCAAGAAAACAGTTGCCGGACCAGAAAAATGGCAGGAAGCGAAAAACAAATTGATACAAGAATCGCAACATCTTCAACATATATTTTGGGAGGATCCTAATCAACTTGATGCAAAGGCCCTTGCTCTTGATGTTGTCTGCACAGATGTCACAAAGAGGATGCGAACCTTGGAAAGGCGAATGACCATTGCGGAAGCTAAAAACGCCCTTGGCGTCAATCCAGAGGAAAGTCGCCAGATACGGAATGCATTTTACAATACACTGAAAGCGGATCATTTTACAAGCAAGCTAGAGGCTGGTGATGAGCACTGGACGAATTTGAAGGAGCGGTGGATTCAAAACTCTGAGCTGCTCCAACAAATCTTGGCTCCTGGGCCAACGGATACAGAACACACTACCAAATTAAAAGCTCTGGAGGTTCTTTGTCGTGATGTCATGAAGCGACTTCGTGATGATCAAACTAAGAGGGACCCAGTTCCGAAACACTCTAATCAGGAACATGCTCACAGTCCTGATTTGGGAAGCTCTCATATTGGCAGCGCCTTTAGTGGCAGTATAACTAACGGAATCAGCACACTTGCTTCACAGGCCCTTGCAAGTGCTCCAGTGTCTTCTAGTGATTTAGGTGACTTGCAGATAGATCCCTCACTCCTGCAGGCAGCTAATGACCCCTCGTTTGCCACAGCCAACCATCAGGACTCAGGGCATACCTTTGGATACGTGGACCCCTTATTAGAGCCTTCTGCTATGCAAATTCCTGTGTATCTTCGCATTCACGCCCAAAGTTCATTGCATGGGGATTCCAAAACCTGGATTGAAAAGCTGACAACGCGATCCGTTGCTGAACTACGCCAACTAGTCAACACCAGGTATCCAGATGCCTTCATTACCAGGATTGAGGGCACAGACAAAGATGAGAGCGGGCATGAAATATCTTTCCTTATAGATGAGGACCACGAATTTGACGCTTACTTGACTCACATGCAAGGGAGAAAGGCTTCGTTTCTATTTAGCCTGGAACAAGTCTAAACGGCCTCTGTGTCATATATTGAGGACCTGTAGCATATTGTTCTGAGTGTTTAACTTGGTCTTCAGGAAAGCCAAGGTGGGCCCTCTGTGGTTTTTATACGTTAATCTCCAGTCAACGGCAGCAGCCGCTTCGGTGGGGTCTTATTAGTAGGAATAAGCATTATGTATTACAAGATAATATTGGCAGTGTCAACAGTGCTAAGATAGGTAAGACAGGACTTAGATAATCTAATGACTTTATTTCAATCTACATAGTGTAGGGCGCACGCCTTATCGTAGAAGGGTAGAAGCCCTAGAGGCATATCGACTACCCCGTTTACAGATACTAAGACGTCTCTTTGAAGAGCTCTGCGCCTATCCTGATGGGCTACAGGCCCGTAAGGCAGCATGTGGTCATGGTGTAGGGGCTTGGTCTACATGTTCAAGTGAAGAGAAGGGAAGGAGGAAAGAAAAGCGAAGGTAAGAAAACAAAGTTATACTCTTTTTTGTTTTACTTTCAACATTATATATGGCATAAGATATTGGTGCTCGTCTATTTCCCGTGTATAATTAGAGATATTATCTTTGTTGCCAAGGAAATTATATATATATATATAGACATACTCAGCTCTAAGAGATGTGGCCTCAGACCTTGTTTGATTTGGTATACAAGGGCCTATTCAACATCCAAGGCCCCCCATACTCTTCATGACCTTGGCCAGTCAAAAATGAGATGTTCACGAACAAGTAGGCCAGCTATCAACGCGAGAGGCATATATTGATAACGTTTGGTTCTCACCCTTAGAAATTTATGAATTTCCCAGATTCAAAGTACTTCCCACGTAATTATGGTCATGGTACTAGTTAGCCCTATACATGGCGCAGCTACAAGCAGTATGGGGCTCCGTAGAGCTTCTCTGCAAGACCCTACAACTGCACAGCACTGGGAGTTATGGAGACGTAAGTAACACTTTAAAAACCTATAGAGAACTTCTCCCTTCGCTTTGACAGGGTATAAACTAGTTATGGTAACAAAGTCGCTGACGATGCAGGGTGCACCCAAGAGCCAGGTAGATACTAGTCAATATTGCAATGTATTTTCAAGGAGAGATAAGTTTCTAAAAAGTTAATGACTAGCCAGTGAGAGCTTGCACAACATCCTGGAATAAGACACTAGCAGAAGGCAAAACAAATGGGGAATCATTAAAGATCCCAGCTAGTTCTTTGCTTTGTGGAGGTGATGTTTCAAAACTGTCCATAAGTGTTTGTGAAGGTTGCTGGTATCTGGTCCCGTATACACTGCTTCCAAGTAACTCTGCTAGTCCAGAATTGACCCTACCCACCCAGTCTTGGGACGGGAGGGCCTGAGATGTCTTCTTGCTGCAACCAAGTCTTTGTACATTTGCTGCTACATCCAGCACAATATAATCACCTGATCGTGAATCGGACAGCAAAGCATGGGGGCTTCTCCCCAGAGGCAGCTGGCTAAGCAAGGATAATGACTGTACATCATACACCTGCACAAAGTACTTGCATCCTTTTCTGGGCGCAGTAGGACTCTGTGGACGTTGTATAGTAACAGCGAAAGTCTGTGTATTGGGATCCACTGCCAAAAGCCGGTACGCCTTATCATTATGGGCGTAATCGACTTCCAAGCTGCCCGGTGTCCTTACTATATCATCGACTGTATCCCAAACAGACACAGATTGTGTTGAAGCGATAACAAGGTGGCACCCTAGGAACCTTGCCACACAGGGATCCCCTGGATACACCCCTGCTCTACTGTAACGGACATTGCAGCTTTGAACATCAACAAGGACGGCAATCCCAGGACTCCCAGGATACCTTGATTGCAGGCATACAGCAAGCACGGAACCATCTTGAGAAAATGCTATGGAAGCCATGTTCACGCTGTCAAGATTTTCGCCGTTGATGTGTCCCTTCAGATCGACGGTATTCCGACATTTCCAAGTCTCGAGCTGCTCTTCACCATGCCCCGTCTTGAGTCCGCTGCGCCGTCTACTGCTTGGGCACCACAAGCGTAAAACCGCGTTGCTTCCTATTGTTGCAAATTCATCGCTAACTGGTCGAGATGCAAGATCCAAGACCGGAACCGGGCCTTTCCCAGAAAAATGTGGCCCATCAACACGTGTGACAAGTTCCCACAAGCCAGACTTGCTCCATCTCCAGAATTTCAAAAATACCTCTTGATAGTCTGCGGCAATGCTGCGCATACCAGTCCTATTGCAATCAAGAGCCTCAACATCATGGGGGTTGGGGCTCCATGTATCAACTGTAGACATCCATTTCCCATCATGAGAAACATCTAGGTGAGTGACATTCGGTGCTGCAATCGGCAAACCTTCCGGGCTGATTTTCAAAGTTGTCGCGTTAGTGCGCGCGAGAGCCTGGCGAGATATATGACTATTGGAATGGATATCGTAGGTCTGGAGGACACAGGAATTTGCGGGCTGGTGACCTTCATGGGTGACTTGACGTGAGGCTGGCACGGTTATCAAGAGCCTTTCACAATATTGTGGGTGTAGTATCGCTGCAGCTGGTGTGGGTGGTGGATATACCCCCAGCCTAGGTTTGTTTATCTGTGAGTACGACTGCAGACCGGTTATGGTAGCGAATGGTTGTAGCTCTCTCGCCGATAACACTATGATAGAATTATCGGCTAGCTTGATGGCATACGAGTTGCCAGTTGAGGAGACCACAATGTTGCAGATTGGAGATGAAAGGTGTGGAAGAAACTGCTTTCGGCCTGTATCCAATTGCCATAGCACCATAACAGATTCATGACCTCCAGATATAACATAATTACCTGCATGATATTTAGCCACTTCCCACGATTATATTGCAATGAACGTACCATCGATTGACCAACGAACTACATTAACAAAGTCCCTATGCCAATGCAGCCGTCTAGGAGTCATGGTCTTCTCGCCTTTGTGTTGTTCTTCTTTACCAACAAAGTTTAGAATGTCGTGATATATTAAAATAGACCCATCTGAGCTGCCTAAGGCCAAGTCAATGCCAATCGGACCCTTCTTGTTATTCCAACTTTGTCCTTCAACCTGAGATGATGCCGTAGAATGCCGAATGTCAACACAACTAATGTTGATAGGCAAAGCCACCTCTTTCCAAGTATATTCCATGAGTTCCGGATCATTTTGGCTGAAACCTTGAGTTCCAATGAGTACACGCTGGCCGCTATATGCAATGACAGCTTGGCCATCAGAAATGCACTTTATGTGGTCAAGCCGAGCGCTTGTTTCGAGGATGACAGTTTCGTGGAGGTTCTTCTCACTTAGGTGAGCGACAACTATCTCTCTTTTTCCAGCTTTGTGATCTCGCAGAATCAGTAATGCAAAATCTTCCTCACCTTGATTAACATAAAAGGACGGGCTAACGGAGATTATTTTGCGGCCCATGGTCCAGTGTGAGACTTGTTTGCCAGATAGCCAATCCCACTTGCTAACAGAACCAGCCGAGGTAACTATGTAAAGATACTCCTGACTCGCTGGCGAAAGATTGTATCCGATGATGCTTTGATCTGGTTTCAACTGCAGTGTTCGAAAGAGACGAGAGGTTGCGACAGAATAAACATGAACGGCTGCCTCAAGCCCAACAAAAAGATACCTATAGATTGGCTTAGAAAGCTGTGATAGACACTTGAAGGAGAGAACATACCCCTCATCGCGGGTAATGATTGGGTCTATGTTGGTATACTGTCCCGCAACTGGTGTAGATAAGGACCAAGGTTCAGGGGCTGCAATCGTCGTGTCTTGGTCGATGCTATGCAATGAAGAACTATTTGCAACATGGACTGTCTGGTTGTGGTCATTCTTTTCTTTTGAAACATGAGGCATTGCTGGCCCCAAGCTTTGCTTGATCTGATCCTTGTCACGGGAAGTGCGACGTCGCTTGACTCGCTCTCTCTCGGTGCGAATCAATCTATCTTGCGCTGCATCGCTGGCTCGGGATCTTTTCGAGAGACGCATTGAAGGGTTAGAACCTGACATCGTTTATTAACAATAAAAAAAGCCTGAGATGTTGAATAGTCCAGTGACAGTAAGTCTAGGGAAAGTGAATCATGATCTCGTATGATTATTCAATAGCATTGTAGTGCTGAAAGTGCATCTAGAAACGCGTGACTTTTTTTTTTTTTTTTTTTTAAAGGTATCCCGTATCATGGAGAGGCTGCAAATGGGCTAGCCTCCTTTAGGTTAGCTTGGATTCCTTGAGTAGTAATAAGTGGGTACGTTCATACTGGAATCTTTTCATCCATTGAAGTCTCAGCACTGGTTGGATGATTAACTTGAATACTTCCATCCGTCCTTCCAAGTTCAATTATTCCGTAATAATAGGGTACAACAGAGATTGTGCGCCATCTTCACACTCAGCTATAGCGTACGGCAACCATTCTCTCAACGTATTCTGCTTCTCCAGCAGTCAGTCTAGTCGCTCCATATAACGCGAAACCGAACCAGAGATGATTATTCCTGTCCGGTGTTTTTCATGTGGCAAGGTAAGCAACATAACCTTTGTTCACTTCCTTGCTGCGGCTTATATAAGGGTCGATTAGGTCGTTGGGGATCTTTGGGAACGTTATCTACAATTACTCGATGAGGGTGTTGCGGATGGGTATGCGATACTCTTTCCCTCGTTTTTTGTGGTATTTGCGCGGCTTCTAATCAGTTGTTTCAAGTGATGCTATGGATCAACTCGGTTGCAAGCGGTATTGCTGCCGTCGAATGATCATGACCCATGTTGATTTGATTGAGAAACTTCTTCGGTAAGTGCCGTTTTAACCTTGAATGTGGCTGTTCACTGAACTATGTTTCCTTGCAGGTATAACCCAACAGAAAGAGATCGTGCAAAATCTCAAATGTAACTGGATTAAATCTCAATTGAACCTGAGTTTTGACAGCAAATCACTTTCCCAGATGGTGATGACAGATGCTCAACTTCTCAATTTATTGGCTTGTGTGAGAAATAGGCCAATACTGAATATCCGTCGTCTCGGGCTTGATGGGGTAATTAGGCACATTAACTGCTGCATCCCTGCTTGGTTATATCAAGCATATGTGTGCTATTGTCATTTTTCGAAAGTGACCGTCCATTTTCAGTATCGACAATTTTGGGGTATCGAATAACTCCGCTCTTTGCAGGGCCATGTTTTGCAGGCATATGGATGGGGAACTCTGCTTCTTTCTTGCGAGTCTTGGCATGTCTCCAGTGTTCGTTCCCCTCTTTTCTTCCTCTCCTCTCATTTGCTTAGTCTTCTAGGTAGGTGAACCGCTAAAATGCAAAATAAAAGAGGGGCTCGGATTGCATTATATATCTTAATCCATCTGTAACTATATTGTCATTGGTATATGGAATCAGTCATGGCTGTCGTAGTCGACCTAAGATAGAAGAGTTAAATTTTTATGTAAGCTCCCTGTCAGGTTGCGGTTTCAGGCAGGCAGGCTAATCAGCTAATATACAGGCAGAGTACGGAGGCGTGCACCAAAAGTCCTGGCCAGGCGCTAGTAAAGTTGGACCCACTATATTGTATACGGCCTGACAGACCGCCCAGTAATTTATATAAAATTCTACTTATATAGTATTTCTATCTACCGCCTACCTATATAGAAAAGCTAGAAGGGGAGCTTATTCAGTACCAAAGACAGACGGTGGCTTAGAGATTAGACCAGCCAGGGTATATAATAACAATTCTGGAATAGAGAGATAGAATCCCCCCCTGGAAAATAGTCCTAGATACCCGAAAACTATACTATAACTAGAGCTGGGCTGAATCTGGACTATACTAGCCCTATTTCTGCCCGCTGTCTATTATTTTTTTGTTTGGTAGTAATGTCATATAAGTAGAATTTTATATAAATTACTGGGCGGTCTGTCAGGTCGTATACAATATAGTGGGTCCAACTTTACTAGCGCCTGGCCAGGACTTTTGGTGCACGCCTCCGTACAGGTCAGGATATATACAAATAGATGGATGAAATATAACTCAGAGAGCTATAACAGAATCAGAATTAGATAGAAAGACATAATTAAAGCGTAGTATGGTAGATTATTATATTAATGAGTATAATAATATTAATTAAGTTGACTAACAAAGGTCGAGACAGGTAGTCAGATTAACTAAGTATTGGCCCGAAGACAGTTAATAAGACAGTCCTGCGGGAACAGTAGAATATCAAAATATCAATTATATATAGCTATTTTTAAGATAGTAATATCTATAGTAATAGTTTTAGTTAAATATAAATACTACATAGAATTTATAATTTAATATATAATAATAAAGAAAATTAGAATTACTTTTAAATTTTTAATAAAGAGACAAACAAAACAAAATTATAAAATAGATATTATATAGAAGTAAGATTTTCCTTGTATTAAATATACTGTAAGTACTAAGGGCGCGGATATATCGCAGTAGACAGTTAACTATAGCAGAATAGAAGTATATAATATTTATATAATATTAGCTTATTTTTAATAACACCAATATCTTTATAGTTAATACAAAATAAATATTATAAAAATATAAAAATATAAAAGTATTTAAAAATATAAAACTAAAAAATTAGAAAAATATTTATTAAATAATATTTTTTTATATTACTAATAATAGTA